>NC_062531.1:8974215-9109215 GCF_022655615.1 Tachysurus fulvidraco | reverse complement strand
AGTGAGAGGAACCCTGATTATATGAAAGTGGCCACTAATGGGGCTAAATCACACTCTTAGGGAGTTTGGGGTCTCAGCAGTGCAGAGGGCTTTAGTAAAATGGATGCTGGGTACAGAGATGTCACAAGAATACTTTCATGGGAAATGCAATAAAGTGCTTTGATGGAGAGAGGAGAGGACAGTGACGGGGCGTTGCGGTACTGTAAAGAGATTTCCCAGACGGAGAATTTCATATTCTGCTGACACCGATTGCTTTCAGAGATGCATCTTTTCTAGTGAACAGTTTGGATTGGAGTCATTGTGGAATTAATAATAGTAATATACAGTCTTTGTCCTTTTCCTGAATAAAATAACATATCATTTCTGTTGTTCTGGCTTAATCCAGCTTAATAATGTATCCTCTTTTTTCACATCCTTTAAATTGTGCACATCTTTATCCAGTACATTTGGCTCATTGTTTCTTTTCTATTAAGGTCAAATTGATTGATTGTTCAATAGATTGAATTTTCCAGTCCTCTGCATTCATTTCGTACCGCATGCAAATGTAATATCATATTCCTGAGAGCATACACCATGAAAGAACACTGAGACAGTATTCACTTTGTATGAGTGTTTCTTTACTGACCGTTGCTTCTGCAATATTTGCACACACAAAAAAAAGCTCCCTCAGTAGAGCCACACTTTATCTGAGTGTCAGATTTGTATTTCGGTGTGAATTGAATACAGTGACATATACTGAGTGTGATATGAGCTGGTCACTGACATAGCCAGTCACAGTGATGTATCACTGTCTGATAGAGCTGTGTTTAGCTTTTCCTACTGCGTACATGGGATCCTGCTGAGAGATAAGTTGAAGCCTTGTCCTCTCATCCCACCTACAGAGAGATTGAGAGAGAAACCTGCAATCAACATCCTCTTAGACCCCCAGCATTATGTACTCAACCAAAATTACATCCTCTGCTCCATGTTCTGAGTGAAATGAGAGAGATGGGGGCATTGTAGAGGTGAATAAGCATGTAAAGCACTTACATTTTCATTTCTAAAAATGATAGATGACTCAGAGGGGGTTAATGTGTGTCCCAAGGCTGACACACTTCTAGGGTGTGTATGAGAGAAGGTACAGCAGAGAGACTGCAAATCTGTTTATGCATGAATTTTCCATTTTCCTGCTATTGAACCTTTAGGCACAGCAGGAAATAGACTGACTATTAAATGTACCTGAACTGAAGTTTGATGAAAATGTCATGTCTTGCAAAATGTCATGTAAATACTGATTTTAACATGCCCTCATTGACATCCCTGCTCTACCTCAAAGTGTGTATCAGATGGCCAGTCAGAGTTAAGTGTGTGTGTGTAGTAAGGAGAGCATATTTCCATTAAAATTCAATTCCTTTTTCCCAACAATTTCAATGTAGTTGACAGAAATGAATAGACACGTTGATCTTCTTATGTCTGGAAACTTTAGATTTGTATCATATTTCTAATTAACAGCCTAACTATCTGGTGTGCTAATTGTCTACTTTGATATTTAGCTAACTAAATAAGGTTGGTTATGATTAGCTACTCCAGTTACAAGCTGCCACACTTACAAGTACCACTATAAAAAAAAATGCTTTGCCAATCTTTTACTTTTACAAGCAAGGTAACATTTATTCATGCTGATTTTAATGTGGGGGTCAGTTGTCTAAGTCTAAAGAAAATATTTAGGCAACTCACATGTACCCAAGAATCCCTACGTGACAGGAAATGACACGTGACATGCTTTGGAAACAGGGCTCATATATTTGAAGTCTCTGCAGTTGTCGGGTTGTGAATGGAATGAGGTTAAGGCTGAAAATTAAGTTTCAGTCCAAAGCTGGCCTGTTTAGTACATCCTGAAGCCAAAAACACAGCTTCTGCAGAAGACAGATCACTGCCGTTTGGATTAAAAAATCCATATGAAGTAATCCAGCATGAAGGAGCACAAAGCCAAGACAGTGTCACCTCAAATTAGAGGACCAGCATAATCCAAGCATAATACCTTGCTGTGAAATAAAAACATTTAATCTGTCATTCAAAAAAAAAAAAAAGAAAAAACATAGATTGTGAAACACACAAAAATAAAAACTCATTAAAACAACTTAATTTAACATATTTCATTTATACTGTGAAATTGCAGAAGCCAGAAAAGTCAAACAAGTTCAACTCTTCTTTCTGAGCTTTATCAATAAACCAGCCTAACACTTAAAACAGCAAACAGGAAGGAGAAGAATAACTGAATAAATGTTTTGATAAAGTCAGAATTAATGAGCTCTAGGCCATTCATGGTTGTGACAGATTTCTTTTATGGATGGTTCGGTCTGGGATGTGTCTTGCATGAGTGAATATGCAGCAGGCTGCGAACACAGTATGAACAGAGAAAAGAGATAAAAATATCTCTTTAAAATACAGTACACATCATTACATTTTGAAGTAATTTTTATGTCTCTATAATGTTTCTTTATGAATCATTTTATATCTACATGTATGTAGTATAACTATTCTTCTATAAGATAGAATTGACAGGCAAAGTCCTTCAACTTTAAATCTGATTAAAGTCATATATCATACTGTCTTTATTCAATTTAATATTTTATGGAATAATTGTTTATTAAACATGTGGTTGCTTATTCTGACATTTCCCCTGATTTCCCTTGAACTAGTCCTAAACTACTAAGTAAATAAATTGTGATTAAACTGTGAATAAATTAAATAGTGGCATTGAAGAAGGAAGTATTTACTAATACCCCAAATTGAAAGCAAAAGATTTCAACAAATTTGTTGAAAAAATTCTGCTAGAAAAATTATATAGGTTGCATGCCTGGCAAAGTTCTCTACCTAAAGTGTTATGATAAGTGAATCCTCTGAGGACTCGTCTAACTTTACCTCTCTAATAAAGTTTTGAAATAGCTCATAAAATAGTGTCTGTGATCCCTAATGAGAAACGACAGAGAAACTCAACAAGGAATTTTCAGAAGTAGTCTTGGAAAGGGACTGTGCATTTTATATCTATGTTATTTTAATACTATATTAATAATGCATATAATTATGTTAATTATAACATAACATATAAAATTTTTTTTGGTTGTGTTGGATCTCTGGGACACTGGGTTTGAGGCACAGACACACCTTGAATGGGACACCGGATCATTTCAGGACATCATTTGCACACACACACACACACACACACACACACACACACACACACACACACACACACACACACACACACACACACACACACACACACACACACACATATTTACACTTTCCCACCTGTGGGGATTTCTGCACAGTCAATTATCTACTTGCATATTTTTGGCCGGTTGAGGGAACTTTAGAACCTGTAGGAATCCCACATGAACACAAAAAAACACGCAAAAATTCACACTCCCAGAAACTTGAGCTCAGGATCAGCCCAAGGCCCCTGGAGACTGGAGATGGGAGGCAGCAACACTACCCATGGAAGCACTCTGCTGATCCCTTGGCTCATTCAGAATCAAGAAGACATCATTAAATTTAAGGAAGCAAGTTTAGAGGTATAAATTTATAAGTCTGTATTATTAGAATCTTATGATTCTGAAGTAAATATATAAATAATGCACCCTTGTGTTTAGAAGTCTCAAAATCCCAGCTTACCTGATTTAGCTAGAGGTAATTAAATGAAGATCGGATGCACTGACAACTTCTCCCTGTTTGGCCTGTTGGATTTTTTAACAGCACACATAAGTATACAAACTTATTATGACTCCGTATTTTATTGTATATGTCAATCATAACGATTTATGATCCCAGTAGCAATGATAGAAAGAAATGAGTGATTTTCTGTGTGAATTAAGCTCATAAATAAGAAAAACCTTACATGTCAAATTACCACATGCAGTTTTTAGACATCTCATTTCGTTTTATACTTTAAATTTAATTTCAAGATAGATTTACACATGATTTATTCATTATGGCAATTTTTATGCGATTTTTCCCCCAGATTTAAAAAAATAAATCTTTTTTGCATGATCGATATTGATTTGATTGAATTTATACATGATGCACATATTTCTAATTTGTTCGTGTTTGTCCTATTGTTTTAAACACATGCATAATCAACTTTTTACACATTCATCAAATATTTTCACTAACGCTAACCCAGCCACTGAAGATTTAACTCTCAGTGCTGGACCCAAGCATGGATAAAAATAGGAGGGTCGCATCAGTAAGGGCATCCCGCATAAAACGTGCCAAAACTGATATACAGACAATGAACAATGAAATGAACCTTCGCATGTTTTCACGTTTGATCACATAATCAGTATAATGTATTAAATAAGAATATAAAATCATAAGCATCTGTGAAGTCTGTCTGATTTTTCAGTAAGACTCGCTTATAAGTTCATGGGTGTTTTACTCTGCATGAACCAGTGCTTTGGGTGATTTTTTTCTTTGTCATTCAGTAGAGCTGGGGTGTGTGTCTTTACAAGGACAAAGCAATATTAAAGCGTCGCCCCTGGGATAGAAAATGAGAGACAGGAACAAGACTGCAGAGAGATAGTCCGTCTATTCAACTGATCAAAACAGGCATTTTCCCCAGACATGCACAATCTAAATGGTCTAAAGTCTGTTTGGAATTCTGTAGGGGTACTGTATATACGTAAGAAAAAACAGTTCAAAAATAAATATTCTGACCAGGGAATTTATGCTGCTTTAAACCCTAAGGTCATTCGAGATGTTTAAACTTTTCTTATTTGTGCTGAATACTTCGCATTCTAATCTGGGGTATGTGATAAAGCAGAAAAATGTTGTCCAATAGAATAGCACCATTTAACACTAACCAAAAAAAAATTATGCATAGAAAATAACTTTTTCTGTCACAACAAAGAGGAAAGTCAAGCAAAAAAAAAAAAAGAAAAGAAAAGAAAAGAAAAAAGAAAGAAAAGAAAAGGGTAAAAAGAAAAGAAAAGAAAAAATTATGCAGCATGCTACAAGTATAGTCATTGCCTTACAGGGACACTTCTCTTTTATATTTCAGTTGCTTATGCTGTATGAAGTCCAGGATGTGTGATGAAAAAGACTTCTTAACTTCAATGGATGCAGCCTGTGCTTTGTTGAGACGTACTGTTGAGCATTTCAGGAGGAATATACCATTTTAAGGAGTTTTTTAACCAAGATTCATCATTAATATGCATCACAATAACACAGGAAATCATTGCTTGAGGTTCATGTATGTAAAACTGAGATTTTCTAAAAAAAAATAAAGAGGTTATTGTTATGGTGGGATGCTTATAAATGATATAATTATAAATGATCGTTATAAAGTGTTCAGTAGTGTAGCTCAACACTGCA
This sequence comes from Tachysurus fulvidraco, assembly GCF_022655615.1. Taxonomy (NCBI): domain Eukaryota; kingdom Metazoa; phylum Chordata; class Actinopteri; order Siluriformes; family Bagridae; genus Tachysurus; species Tachysurus fulvidraco. The sequence goes on along the minus strand of NC_062531.1, from coordinate 9,103,860 downwards.
AATAATTCTCTTTATTATATTGTTTTAAAGAAATGAATTCATTAAAAATCAGCTCAATAGTCTTGTAATTGTAATATAATAATCTAATCAACAGAATGATTAGATGTCCTCTATTCAAGATCTTCACTTGTTAAGATCTGAGTGATTTCTTTTCAATTCCTAAAGGGTTTCTTTTGTTAATTAAAGGTTTTTGCTTCATGATTTTCATCTTGAAACCCTTGTCTGTTGAGAAACTCTCCTTCAAGTGCTCTTATAGAAGCCCTTAAGGAGTCTAAAGTGTATTATTTTTACAACAATATATTTTTTTTTATTTTATATTTAAATGGGCTCATATTTTTAACACGTTTAATGTATTGGATACTTAACTTTTTTCCCCTCTTGCCACAAACAAACAAGAGCTGTTCTGGGCCTGTCCAATGCTATCTGTCTCTGTGTAATTAAGTGTGAAATCTAATGGGAAATAAATTAGAAACGGATGTGCTTTAGCTGGGTAATTGAATGAGTGGATGAATGCAGTGGGTAAAGAATGAAATCCTGTAAATTCTTCATAGCAGGACATACTGAAGCATTGTATTCCTGTTTGTTAGTTTAAGAGCTGGAGTGCTGGAACACAATCCAGTTTACAGTGATGTCCTGGTCTAACAAACCTGAATAAAGTGACTGATGTGAGAGATTGGTTGATAATTTGGTGTAACAGTGTCTATAGACTACTTAACTTCTGCTGTACTCCAGAAAAATATAATCATAAGCACTGGAAAATAAAATGGAAAACTTATCTCAGATCATCTACGGTCAGTGCCTCCTGTCATCTTCCTCACTTCAACAAGAAAAATGTTCAGATCCTTTTTTTTCTTGGCCATCTGGGGAAATGAGTAGAGATGTGAGCATTTCTTGACAGGATAGAAATTATTGCTGAATCATGGCCAAAAAAGAGAAAAGCAAGTGTGTGTGTGGTGTGTGTGTGTTACAGAAAGGTTTTTCTATACTCATTAAACACACCAGAGCACAATATAATGTATTGTGCAGCAGTGGTCAGATTTTTAATTAAACTGCTTTGATTTTACTGCAGTCATCAGAGACAAACTGGAATAAAAGCAAGGAAATAAAAATAGCAGACTAACAATCATCATTTCTTTCTCCAGTTTTACTTACTTTAGCACACTAACCAACATGACTTATTTATTCACAACACGTTCCAGGAAAGGGTGGCAGGAGACAGCAGGGGCGAGACAGAGGATACTAAAACCGAGACAGAAGAAAAAAGAGATAGAGCTATGTGTTCTTGTGCTTGGTGAGATCTTGGAGGCAAAGCAGTGCTTCCTCCAGGAGTCTGCTCTTTCTGCCTGTTGCATCATACAGACTGTCCCAGACATGTTAGTCGTATTTCAGCCCCCAACCCAATGACAACATCTGTCACCTCTCTCGAGTGGAGAATCTTTGCTTTTCAGAGCTATGTGACTTAATGTTATTTCATTCTGTGCTGATGGCTGTCATTCTGGATGCATCCAATGTATATATTTTGAGTCCCTTTTGTAAATTTTTCTGGCCACAGGCATCAGGGTTCTACACGCTGAAGAAGAAGCTCCTTGCACTTTCCTTGCCAGTGTTTATCAGAAAAAAAGGGGGGCATGGTGGCTTAGTGGGTAGCACGTTCGCCTCACACCTCCAGGGTCGGGGTTCGATTCCCGCCTCCGCCTTGTGTGTGCGAAGTTTGCATTTTCTCCCCGTGCCTCGGGGGTTTCCTCTGGGTACTCCGGTTTCCTCCCCCAGTCCAAAGACATGCATGATAGGTTGATTGGCATCTCTGAAAATTGTCCTTATCCTGTGTGTGTGTGTGTGTGTGTGTGTGTGTGTGTGTGTGTGTGTGTGTGTGTGTGTGTGTGTGTGTGTGTGTGTGTGTGTGTACTCACTCCGTCCAGGGTGTATCCTGCCTTGATGCCCAATGACACCTGGGATAGGCACAGGCTCCCCGTGACCCAAGTAGTTCGGATAAAGCGGTAGAAAATGAATGAATGTTTATCAGAAAAATAAAATGTCAGTAAGATGCCCTGTGAGATATCATCACTGAATTGGAAAGAATTCTAATTTGTAAAAGCTTTGTTTAAAGATGTTACATGAAATAGAAGAGGACTACTGTTTGATCAGTCATCTGCAATATGAGTTAAGCAAGAGCTATTAGTCTATCATATATACATGGCATTACGTAACTCTTTACTCCAAATCATACATCAATTTGATTGAGAACCTTTTAAGACCCCATCTACTCTAACAGAGTTTATTCAAGATGTTCAAAACTGATAGAAAGAAAAAAACATCAACTTGAAATGCAGCAAATAGGTGCTCTACCAAGTATTTATCCAGATGGGTGAATATTTCTGTAACTTAAAACGTTAAGACGTTAAAAATATCTAAATATGTACTGTAAATCAAATGGAATAAAAGTCTATTTCACTTTCAAGTTATAGCACTAAAAATATGCAAAGGTTCAAGGGGGTAAATACTTATGCCAGACACTGTGTAAGGTTTGTTTATGTGTGTGTATAATCTTTGGCATTAAATGTTTATGTACACTAACGTTCAAAAGACTGGGATAATGTGAAAATGTCCTTGTTTTCTAGTGCACCGAGGCCTTTCACTCCTATTCCTGTTCTAGTTAGAACCAGTTTGTATTGTTCTATGAAGGGAATAGTTTGCAGCATGGTAAGATACATTCTTAACATGAAAAGAAAGAAAGGATTTTCCTTCTGCCCATTTTAAGCATCTTTACAAACCCACAACTCCTTATGCTCCAAATACTAAACTAACCTAAAGAAGGCCACTTTTATTGTTCCCTTATTTAGTTCAACAGTTTTCAGCTGTATTAGCACAATGCAAAAGGGTTTTCTAATAATCAATTTGCCTTATAAACTGATTAATGGGGCTCTGTGTGACAATGTAGAACCTTCTTTAAAAGTCAGCTGATTAATTTTATGTTTTTGAAAGGGATAAAATGTATTTTTTCTTTGAAAAAGAAAGAAATATCCAAGTGATCCCAAACCTTTGAACTGTTGTGTGTGCATGTGCATAACTTGTTATTAATATTTACTACAGTAACATAAGCCAAACTTTTCTTGTCATAATTTGTTGATTTTTTTTTAGGTACAATAGTTTCTAATATAATCGCTGCAAGCTATTTTTCTGGTGATGAAGACAGTAGTATAGTGAAAAGAACAGACAGAATCAACATGAAAAAAGAGAGAGAGGATGAAGTTAGAAGACAGCATTTATCAAAAACTTTCCACACATGCTAACAGAAAGAGGTGAAAGAGAGGAGGAAGAGGCACAAGTAGGAGAGAGAAGGATAAGAGGGAATGTTATGTTATGTTATGGATCCCCTACGCACTTCAAGTGAAAGACAGGAACAGAAAGACAAGAATGTGTGTGGATGTAGGAAAGTAGGTTGAGCCATGTTAAGCGAGTGTGTAGGAGTATACTTTTCTGTAGCTTTCTCTCGCTTTATATTGTTGTTTTTTAACAGCTCAAAATGTCCATCTGCTCTTAGCTTTACAAGAACTGGAGTAAAAAAGAAAGAGAAAATAAACTCACATACATTTTAGTTCTAATCCAAATCATACACACTGGTACCTAGAGGTACATGATACTGCCTACAGATTGGGAATGAAAAATATGCATATAAACAAATGGGCTGTGGGCTAGAGGAACAAGAATGTTGAAAGTTATATGTCATAAAAAAGAGCTGGGAAAGAAATAGCACCATTAGTTCCTCGAGTAAGTGTGCAGGACTATTATAGTAAGCTTGCTTTACTAATCTGATGAGTTGTTGGTCAGTGTACAACCACAGTAGCAGCCGATACACTCGCTAATGTTAACAGGGGAAGGAATTACAGTTTAGGGAAAAGCAAAGGGTAGGAAAGGAATGGAATGGAAGGAAGAAAGAATGAAAGGAAAGGAAAGGAAAGGAAAGGAATAAAATGGAAAGCAGAGAAAATTAATGATGTGTAATATTTACTGCAACATATTAAGTATTGTGGCTAAAATATATGTTGTCACCAGAAACAACAACAACAACAACAACAACAACAACAACAATAATAATAATAATAATAATAATAATAATAATAATAATAATAATAATAATAATAATAATAATAATACCCTGAGAAGCAACGGTACAGTGATATACTCCACCACATCATAAATGTACTTTATAATGCTGCACTCGGTCATAAGAAAGAGTTCTAGAATAAGACTACATAAGAGTGGTAAGTGTTGCTGAACAATTAAACTATGTAATTTCTCTTGTCATATATGTAATCAGGTCACACGTGGTATCTGAGGATTATCAGAGACCATAATTAGGTTTGAAAACTAATTAGAGGTCATAGACATAACAGAAGACAACGCTGCCTTATTGCCTTTTTGTCACACATAGGTCAGTGCGCAGTAGAGTTACAGTAGAGAAGGGTCTGAACTCATTTATTTAAAAACAAGTGGCTCTTTCTTTTATATTATTTCTCATTTGAATGACACAACCCACATTTTCACACAACACAGAAGATCATTGTGCTATTCATCAAATGTCTACTGACAACCATCAACTGAAATGTCTGTGTGTATGGGGGAAGAAAATGCCCTATTTGTCCTTGAATGTATGTTTATAGACATTCTCAACATTTATCAATTCTTACTCAATCTTACTTTCAGTAACCACTTCATCCTGGGATCACTGCCCATCAGATGGGTACACATCCTGAGTTTGGTGCCAGTTCATTGCACAGCACCATTCAAACACACATATGCAAGACTCAGTTTTAGAAATAACGACCAAAGAGCAAGCCAAATCAAAGCTACTATTTCCATTGTGCTAAAACAAGCCTTCGTTATATAGGTTCAATTAGGCATTAAAATACACAAAAAGCATTTATCAATGTTTTGGTGTGGCCTAACTCCATAAAAGTAAATTGGTGAATGCAAACATCCCAAATAGTATATTAGTATATTATCCCAAAATAAATACTTCTGTAACGCTATTTCTATGGGAATATATTCCAAAGTAATTAAGATAGAACTCTTTTAGGATTAATATAATAAAATATATAGAAAAGCTGCTTAACTCTAAAATAGTTGTATGATACAGTACCACTGTCCATCAAGAAATTCTTTATTTAAATAAATTACACAGTAAATATTGCATTAGACAAAAATATGAATGCAAACATACAGACATTTCCTTGACTGAAATACATTAGAACAGGTTTGTTTCATTAATAGGGTTAAAACTCTTGTTTTGGTATGCTCTTGCAGTCATCTGCTTCAAAGTTCAGCCTGGGTTGTGTTTTGAGATGCTTTTCTACTCATCACAGTTGTAAAACATAGTTAAAGTAAAAACCGGTCTGGCAATCTACGATGCGAATGCAGGAGGTTTTATTACAAAAGATCACAAAAATTATTGTTCAAACATAACAGGATCAAAACAGGCTACAGACAAGATAAGAGTTTAGAGCAGAAAACATATAAAGTCCAATAACCAGGTTAACAATAGTGAAAGATGAGCTTGGTTATGAACATATGAGTACTGAACTTATACTTTGCAAAGTGTCAACTGAAGCAATCTCTAGAGACTCTTCAAAATAAAAATCCCTAAAGCAGTTTCATGCAGTTTATTCATGCAGTTATCCAATCCAGCAGCACAATATCCACATGATATTATTGTTTCATTTAGAAATACACATTGCCACAAGAACCCCAAACAACAAGTGTTTTACTTTTATCAGGCAAAATGTATCAACATTACATTTTACAGTAAAAACGCCAAAATGGTCTGAGGCTACGTTCTTGACTGGTTGGTCTACTGGTCTTCTTTGAGAGCAGACAAGCTGTCAGAGTGAACATAAGTGTGTGTGTTGTTGTTTTTTTCTGAGTGCATTTTATATTGTGCAGATAAAGTACTTTGAGCATAAGTTCTTGCTCTTGGGTCTCTGTGTGTCATAGAGCACTTGATAACAAGGCGAAAATCGACAGTACAGCGGACTCCTACTATTCACCTGCTCGGCAGAGATCATCCTTTATTCATCAAAGAAATTTGGGAAGCGTGCTGAGGGGAAAGGGGGGAAAAAGGGAGAGGAGGTTGAAATGGGTTCGACTGCTTTCGACTGAAATTTTATTCTTCTAACCAACCCTCCACAGACCGCATTGGCAAGCAGGGGGCCAATAGTTCATTCAGACTAACCCTGCTAGGAGCCATGTTCTCATCTGATGTTATTCATGACTTTCAAAATATAGATAGCTTGCTCTTCTAGTGGAATCTTGTTTAGATGTTTACAGTAGGGATGGGCGTTTTCCGCAAATATCACATTCGAATATTTGAGCTCACAAAAAACGAATATTCGAATATTCTTTTATTTAAATTAAGTTTAATGAGACAGACGTTATTTTTCAGTAACATTTATTGTTTTCGTCATTTTTGAACAAGCTTATACACAATAAGCTTAAACATTACGCTACATCGTGTTTTGTAGATGAAAACCTTTAACAATGTGTGCACACAAACAAAAAAGTACAGAGCAAAAGCAAAAAAGTGAACAAAAAAAAATGTGAATAAAGCCACCTGCAGCAATAAGGCTATTGTACAGAACGTAGCTGAGGCTACATTTAACTTTGAACCTTTTAAACTGTCAGCAAATCTTTTTTGCTTTCTTTCTATTGTTTTACATGTTCTTGTTAAGGAACACAAGCATGTCAACATGATCGAGGGAAAGTCGGCTCCTTAGTCTGTTAACAATAAGGCCGGCTGCGGAGAAAACGCAAGTAACGGTGTGCTAAGCGACTAAGTTTTGTGAAGCGCTTCGTGTTTTCGTTCCAAAACTGAATGGGATCCTCATCTGGTGGAATACATGGCTCCAGCAAGAACTGTTCCCACTCGCCTCGGCTGGATTTTCTGTAATCATCCGCGCCACTCGCATCAAGGAAAATGCTCTGATAATTTTCAAAAACAAATATATAAAATTCGAATAGCCTTTTTATTTATCTAATAATTACAGCAGATGGAATATTCGAATGTTCGACTGTCCGTGCACACCCCTAGTTTCCAGAATACTTTGCCAGAGTAAAACTCTACTAAATAAACGTTAATTCTACAGTATGCAAATATGTAACATTTATTATTTTAAAGTAGAATGCATTGTAGGATTTCTTTGTTGAAATGTTCTACAGAATGTGTCTTAAGGTAAAATCAACCTTTGGTTCAATCCACTTTGCCAGCATCTATTTTCTGTAATTTTCTGTATGTAATTCCACAGATTCCAGATGACCTTGATGATGTTTTCTCTCAGATACATTTGACCTTTTTAACACAGTAACAGTGTGAGTGTGTGAGTAAATGAGAGTGTGTGGGTCGACACTCCGTCCAGGGTGTATCCTGCCTTGATGCCCAAAGACGCCTGAGATAGGCACAGGCTCCCCGTGACCCGAGAATTTCGGATAAGTGGTAGAAAATGAATGAATGAATGAATGAATGAATGAATGAATGAATGAATGAATGAATGAACACAGTAACATAAATGTCATGAATTGAAATGTGTCTATTTTCTTAAACACAAGGTTACATTCTAGCGTTAAAAGATTACATTTTTCATTCTACATGTATAACCTAATCTACTTCTGGAAAAACAACTCTGCTGCCCAATTTTAGAGAATTATACATGTACACTGGGAAATTAATGATCACTTTGATTGTCAGCATCATAGACATCAGACTGAAATCATTAGCTGGCATAAATGTCATTCTGAACATATAAACCCGAGCCTCATTATCATCCCTTCACCTCATTAAGCTTTCTCAATGTGAAAAAGAAAACTGCTGATTTCTTTAGACAGTTCAGTTTTGTTGTTATTTTCCTTTTGCTATTAATGTTTTTATTAGGACTTTTAAACATTTTAGGAGTATACAGAGTCTGTAAATTCTTGTACAACGCTTTCTTCTCGGTATAGATGATAAAGACAGACCATCATAAACTTTTTGAGATGATTAGGCTTATTTTCTTTTAACTACGGCACATACTGTAGCTATCAAAAAAGTTGAACATATTGTGAGAAAAGCACACTTATCTAGCAAAGTTTTAGACAGTTAGAGACTATTTGCTGTGTTTGTTAAACTGTCTCCTTACACAATGACATCCTTGTTTGCAGACAGCCAAGGCGAGGTTAAAACATAACCAGAATAAAAGTGTCAAGAATGGTGATGGGAGGCAGATGCAAGAGCGGCATTCTCCACAAAGCCAGAGGGGGGAGCAACGTTTTCTGTAGGGTAAGAGTAGGGAAGCAACAATCTCCACAATGCAGGAGGGGATTGTGACGTACACATCAAAGAGTGATGTCCTAGCAAAGCAAGTAGGAGAAGTGATGTCCTCAGTGGAAAAGGATGGCGTATTAGATGAAGTGTAGCTGGGCAGCATGGTGACATTCGAGCTGAAGCAGGGAGAGGGAGTGAGACCCCTGGCAAAGCTATGAGCTACAGTACAATGGCTTTGTCTGTGGGACAAGGTAGAGGTTGGTAGAGGGACGTCCTTAATGGAGCAGGGAGCTTGGGCAGTGTTTCTATCTAGTATGGGTTCTAGTTACTGAAGTCTTCATATGGCATTGAGCCAATCCAATGTGGCACTAATCCAATCTCCCTCAACCTGTTGCTCCCACATCAGATGGTCCTTCTCCAGGAGTTCTGTTTGGAAATTAAAAATCCAAGGTATAATAAGACACGTTGATTATGTTACAGCATATTCTTGGAAAACTTAGTCAGAACATGTTCCTTAGCCACATTAGGATACACTGTCTCTGGTAGTTGAGCATGGCCACGCAGGAGTACTTTGCTCGTAAATGCCATGCTCCGTGGAACCATAACTGTCTCAGATGAAATGGGCCGTATCGTTCATCCTTGCTCTGTAGAATGTTTCATTCCACCCTATGCATTTTTAATAAGGCAATAATGAAGTTTATTTAAGCCTCAGTGTTCCTTGTTCATATGTAAGCTTTTTCTAGCTAGTCTTTGACTACTTGGCTCTCTGAATTGTAACAACTACAATTAATTAGTGGGTGGAGAAGACAGTTTAACAGACAGTGTCCCTTTTCCAAGGCTAAAGCTTCAGCAGATCATAAGTTTCCTTCTAGAATTACCTCTTTCCCTTCAAGTCTTCACCAATATAACTAATGCTTTTTTATATACTTAGTCATTTTAACCATTGAGCTTGCACTATTTATTCTCTGTTATGAAAAAATTGTCATTATGTTATTACTGTTAGAAAGAATCTGTCCATGCGCTCTGAAACATTCACTGTTGCTTTTTGCAGGACTGGAGCTTATCTTGTAGAGGTTCTCTTATCTCTACTGCCTTGATGTCTTCTCATTCTGTCTGTAGAGCAAAGCAAGCAGACTGTTTAGCATTCATTAGATGAGCAAATATGCTGCTCAATAATGCAAACATGAATATGGCCACTGGCTAATGAACAAGTGGCATATGTTAGTGCAGAGAATAAATTGTGCTCTGCTTTCCACTGAATTATTTTTAAATCATTAACATGCAGGCTAATGTAATGAATTGTTAATTGATAGCATTATCAACAGCCACCTCTATGATGGATGCTCAATCAGTAGGGCTTAAAAAAAAAGATCAAATGAGCCTTAGCATACTAGCTCTAGAAATCATCTGCTCTCTCCATCTCTCTCAGTTTTCTATCATACAGTATAAATATATACAGCACCTCCAGTGTATTACAGGCATGCAACAGGTTTGTAACATGTTTAAATGGGTATCATGCCTTTTCAAAATGAAAGTCATTTCCAGAAGCCTCATGTGCCCCCTCTACAGTAAATCAATGCTTACTAACAAGGTTGCCTAGCAACAGTTGCTAAGTTACCCCTTCACCAACCCCCCGATGCTCCACTACAGGCAGCAATACTAATGTTATGTCAGTGTCTAAATATAGAAAGTGTTCTGATTTAGTCTGTCTCCTGAAGCGTCTGCATCTGCCAGGCCAGGAATAGAAGCGTAATTTTTTATGCAAGTAACGACATTCATGTTTGCATATTGGCTATTTTCAGTTACAGGAAATTAGGGAATGATATGTACACACGTGAACACGCAGGCTGCCGTTACTGCACTGATGCATTCAGAACAGAAACCTTTTTTTCTGCCAGCACTTAAAGCATGCATTTCTAACTCTACATCTACATTAGAACATAATTTTTGCTTCCTCACATCACATATACAGTATAATAGAAGAATTTGCATTTGAAAACTTGGTGCAGATCTTATTTTTTAATGCGACTAGTCTTAAAGGTACACATAACCTCTCTAGTCTTTCACAGCAAACGTCCAGAGCCTTTCAAGGTGGCAGACAGGATGACAAAGCTGACACACAGAAGTTTAAAAAAACAAACATAAAAAAAAAAATCAATACCTATTGTAATGACTTTACATACAGCTTGGAGTGCGTACGCTTCAGAAATGGCAGCAGATCTTAAACGAACAAGACAATCTGACACGTAAAAACAACCTAAGATTGGCATTCTGCCTTATCCTGGATTTGCTGCTGATCTCGTTCTCTCCTTCTCTTTCTCCATCTCTCATGATTCCAGTCAATCTGCAGTAGCCACCTACGTGTCTCTGTGTGCAGCATCAACATGGAGACGGATTTAACTTTCCACCAACACTTCCTCCTCAACACAGCAGCTCAGCCTGAAAGAAAACCTAAGTGTTAGAGTAGATCGATGAGTAAATATGGTGTTGTTGTATTTAGGCATAAAGTAAAGGCAGACAAATCATATATTCAATATCTAACACACCAGCCAAGTTAAAATCTCCAGTGTGCTGAATATATCCAATGTTACTTAATAACTTAGGGTTATTCAGTAGTTAGCTAGCTAAGTGCATTAATGCATTGCACTTGTGCTCTTGACAAAAGGTCCGCAAGCCGCTGGACAATTTATTGGCTATGAGCTGCAGAGTTCTGTCCTCGCATCACATGTAAAAGACATTATAAAAGTCTGGCTAGCGTCTTTAATCTCCTTTTGATGTGTTTAGCCATCAGATGATTGCATGTCATGCTATCAGAAAAGTTATGCAACAGTTGTTGCTGCATTTCATGTAAACTTGCTTCAATATATGAAAGCGTTGTCTGCCATTCATTCACACAATTAAAGAACCAAATTTTGCTTTGGCCAGTCAGGTGTCTAAATTTAAAGCATTCAGGTGTATGACACACTGTGTAATGCATTAAGCTCAAACATATATACCAACAATACATAGTAAATGAAAAGTTTTATTTTCATAAGTAGTAGTATTTGTATTTTGCATTGTGTTGAGTAACTGTTGGGCAAATACAAACAAAAACTAATAATCAGAATGTGAAATCTCCTTGAGCTAAGCAATAAGTATTGTTTCCACATAAAAAATACGTAAGCTCTAGTGTCGGCTGTTATTTCTCTGAGAAATACTAGTGATTGTTACACAAAACTTGCATGGATATTACCATCTTTAAAATATGTGATTGTGTGCTGACAAGTTGAAGGGAAATGAAAACCAGCACCAAGCTAATATCACAGACTTAATCACACACACACACACACACACACACACACACACACACACACACACACACACACACACACACACACACACATACTCATTCATCGGCTCCGTTTGTCCATATTAAAACACAGCGGCTCTGACATGTCCATTTAATTTAAATGAAAACCAGGAAACCATGCCAGTAAACACTGCTACAACTTATGCTAATCAGATAGTAAACCCACACATGCATGCATGCAAACACTTACACAAACATACACACACATTCAAAAACACATCGATTGATGTAAGCATTTCTAAGCCTGGATTATATTGATGCATCCATGCTGTACTATGCAGAATTTCTAGCAGTTAATTTTGTAAATAAATTTTGCACTACATGTCTATTACATGGCCCTGTGATGGACTACATACAGGGTGTGGCTACATCTGACACCTAATGTTCCAGATACATCAGAACACTGACCAGGATATAGCACTTTCTGAAGATGAATGAAAGAATACTGTATGTTGCAATGAGTGTCAGTTGAAAAGAAAAACAAATAAAAAAAAAAGAATAAATTGCAGATAATTAAATAATGGAGCATACTAACAACAGAAAAAGAATTATGGGAACAAGTTGTCCAAGAGCTCTAGATGAGCTCTAGTTGCTGCTGTTTTTTATGCTCTTATTTTTTTTTTTAACCAAAATAATCCAGTAACTGAATGATCAATTAGTCAGTAACTACAGTTAAATGCCAGTTATGTACTGTACTGTATGTGACCACATAACCATTATTTTGACTCAATGCTGCTGTAATACTATCAGATTTTCCTGGAAACAGTGCCTTATGCATGCTAGCTGTGCTAACCACAGGCCTCAATAGACAGTGGGGAATGTGGAAAATCACTAAGCCAACCAGTGTGGTGAACGAAGGCTGAAGCTAGGGAAACCGACTCAATTCAAGGAGTTGTTGTTGTTATGAAACAGCTAACAAAGCAGGGGATGTGGGATTGAGTCAAAGCACCTGGTGGAGATATGAGTCGAAATAGAGAGAAACCCAAATTTAACCAGTGTATCTGTATTAGCAAGCTAAGTAGAGTAGAGCTGGATTGCAAAGGAGTTCACTCAACCATGATAAGAGCACATATTCACCACTTGTAACTAGATGGAAAAACTCCAGTCCTCATGGGAGACCTCACCAAGGGATAGACTGTAATGCAAGTGTTGTGTTAAGCAGTGAGAGAGACATTCAAATAGTTAACCGTTTAAGTTGTTAACTAACGCTGCGTAATTATAGCATTTGTGCTGAGAGTAATTTAAATGGTTACCTCTAGTAACAAAGAACAGTGATGTAACAAAATGCACAAATTGAGCATAAAGAAACGTCCACCGTTTCATTTCACGTCCAAACATTGCAGCAGATTAATCCTCCTGCTCTCTTTTTGCTTCTCTACAACATTCCATGAACTGTAACTGTGCTCAAAGACAAGCTAGGTGCATATTCTATCAGATAATATATGACACGTTGTAAGAAATTCTGCACGTTTAATATGGATGTGATACAGTGTCCACTGTTAGGGATTAGCGCAGATCCGTCATGGATCCGCACAGACTTATGGCCATGTGCATTTGTGTTTGTTTGTGTCACGTGATTGCCCTGTCATTGTCTGCTCCTCCCGGTCATCACACCTGTTCCCTATTGTGTGTGATTACCCCAGTTTGTATATATGTGAGCCGTGTTGCCTTAGGCAGCGCGGCTTCATTGATAATATTGTTTGTTCCCTGTGTAGCGTGGTATATGTTTGTCTTCCTAATGTATTAAACCCCTATCATTTGAAGCTATGAAGTTTATCTCTGCATAATTAATGTGCATTGCAGGGTATGATAAACCAATTTCCACATACTTACCTTTATGAATGTTTATCTTTAATTAATTTTTGTACTTGTTTAAATTGTTTCATATTTATCATTGAGAAACCAGCAACATAAATAAAATTCCTTGTGAATCCCTTTTTTTCTTACTCTCCCTACTCTCCCTTTCCTCATTTTTCTTTGATTTTTTTCTTTAAAGCAGTCTTGTCTGTTTCTCGTCTGCTTGTGAATGTCATGATCACCTTGTATCACTCAGGGGCATTAGTAATTGGAATTTAATTTTCTGTCAGCCCCTCTTCAAGGGTAGATACCCCACTGTTTCTAATGTCCTGTATAGCACATGGCAAAATGAGATAGCTTTCTAATAAAAAATCAACATTTTCAAATGGAAATATGTGATTTCTACATATTCAGCTCTGTTTATTGATTTCCATGAGAATAATCATTCACCCTAATGTGAGATAGACATAATTTAATGTATATATTAAGGATGAAATTGGCTGAAAATTGAAAGAAAAGAAATCCAAAGAAATTCTTATACATACTCTTCAATGGCCTTTTCTTGAGCTAATCTCACTGCATTACACATATAAAGCCTATGCAGTAGATATATAGCACCTAAGAGATTGATTATGAATTAAGTGCATTTAGGTTAAATTAAAGATTCACAGCATCAGAGGTAAAAATACAGTGGAAATAAATGTGTGCAATTGGGTTTTGTTACATAAAGCCAGCAATATACTGTATAGATTAAACCAGTCAGGTTTGGATGTGGTAGCCTAGTGGTTAAGGTATTGGACTACTAATTTGACGCTTGTGAGTTCTAATCTCAGGTCCACTGAGGGGCCCTTAGCAAGGCCCTTAACCCTTTTTTATGCTCGGTTGTATAAAATAGGATTAAATGTAAGTCACCCTGGATAAGAGTGTCTGCCAAATGCTGTAAAAATGCAAAAGGTATATACTGTATACTGATAAAACATTCAATCATGCATGAAGATATTTCTGATGGTATGATGAAACAATGATTGAAACTCCAGTGTAGCATGGTGATGGCAGCATCGAGCTCTGGAGCTGCTTCCCTTCAGCTACACCAGGGGCTTTATTCAAGATAAATATGATAACATTATAATGACATGATTACAATTACAATTAGGAATTTAGTGTGGCACAAAACATAAAGGCCAGTGTCAAAAATGTGATGATCGAGAGGAATTCGCACAAAGCGAATTCAACCAAGGAATGGATTCAGGAAAGGAGAATCAAATTCTTGAAAAAGGTCCGGTGCACATGCACAAGGCTGAAAATAGCTTGAACTTGTTTTGCAAGGAACCATGAAAGTTCAGCTGTCCAAAGTAAAAAGAGAGAAAAAATCCATAATGATAAATGCAAAGGGCGATTAGACAGAAAAGTAGTGCATGCTTATGCAAGCAGGGTTTTATCTTTTTTTTAATCATTATTTCAATTACTTTTCCTAAAATTATTATTTGTTTTTTTCTCTTTCACCTTGCCTTTGTTTGACATTATAGACAAACTACCCTGACATGACACGATTAGTTTTGCTAAATTTCTGGCCTTGCATCACTGAAACTGCAATTAAATAAATAGATGTAGACATTTTTATCCAGTGAAGTCTCATCAAGGTTGAGGGACTGTTGACTGGCAGCCAAGTTTGGATGTATTCGTCACTGCCATTTCACAGTCGTATATGGGCCAGATGAAAGTGGTAAGTGAGTGCTATCATCGAGGCGTCACTTATTTGCTATCTGGGTGGGAACGCAGTACATACAGACAGCAACGCCGCCAATGTTAAAACACAGGAGCAGTTCATGATGAGGGTGTGATGCCAGGATGGTGCCTGAACAGGAAAGAAACAATGCTTCACAACAGTCGCTGGACACCCCCATCCCCCACCCCATTACTGTTACACAATTTGTTACACACAAAACAACAGAATCTGCACCTCCAGGCAGGTGCCTTATCTCACACTTCTTAGTCTTACACAAGACAGCATCCATTTTCAGTTCTTTGGATGTTGTCATCACTGTGTTTCGTGTCTCTCCAGGGAAGATGAGTAATTCTGTCAGTTGTAGTGTACTTAAATTGTGCATTTCAGGAGGACGGTGCTGCAGGAGGAGCAGACACTCACTATTATCATATTGATTTGCTCAGAAAACCCTGTGAACCAGGCCCATATCTCCATGTGTAAAATTTAATTCTTTATAAATGCTAGATATTTTCCTCTATATAATGACACAGTAACCATGGTTAGTGTTATATATTATCCTATTTTTGCCTTGGTTCATACAGAATAAAATCATCTATGCAGTAAAGCTGAGCTTTCACATTAACAGGCCAAATGATCTTTTCAACAACACTAATGCTAACACATGCAGTGCCCTACAATGATCAATCTTTGTCTGCAATAATTTATGACTGTTTCATTGCTGTTTTGTAATGGCTGTGATATAGCTAATGACAGGCAGTGAGCAGAAATGCCATGAGCTGAGCCATGTCGTACGAATGAAAGGAAAAATGTGAAATTAATTGATGCAGACACAACCTTCAAGATAACGAGAATTATATTGCCTCTCCAATCTGTGGCAAGCCACCAGAAACGACATAACTGCAATTAAGTGCCTTAATTGTGAATGTCAGCGAGGTGTAGCTCTAAGAGGGTAACAAGTCTGAAGCCATCAAAGAGGTGACAGCTCAGCCAGTTGAGTTCCCTTTTTTTTGTCCAATTTAGATTGGTTCATAACACAAGCAAAGGTTTTAGGAATTAAGTGAGACATCCATAATCTCTTGCACAGAGTTGTAAAATGGGCTGTATTCAGATTTTCTGACTTAAGTACAAAGGTTACATTAATGAGTTGACTGATTTTGCACCTCCTTTCTTAATTTTTAGTAGAAGCATCAGAGACAGGGTATATGAACACCACCTTGGAAAAACACATAGAAAACTTTAAACCAAAAAATAAATAAGCAATAGAAAACGAGTAAAGGCAAAAATGATATTTTACTGTGCTTTCCATTAGCAAAAATCTCTGTGTAACCCATGCAACTTCTGTATAGCAGTTAAGTAAAGAGTTACGCCGGCGTTCTGAATACTGATGTGTGAAATTTCTGTATTAAATCCTCATTACATGCACTGCAGGCTCAACTCTGAATACAACACTAAATGAATCATTTTTCTCCATACAGCTTACTACATATGCATATACTATTATGATACTTTCTATGTTTAAAGGACTTATTCACTGTTGCGATAACAGAACATGCTTCTGAGAAAAAACATAATCCTTAATTATGAACTTCACAAACTAGTAGCTGTAGACATTCACTTTTCTTTGTGGCACTGAGGCAAGTAAAAGATGCTTTAAATGTCTGAAAGCAACAAAGAGAATAGGGTGTGTTGGAGAAGAATGAGAGAGAAAGATAAAATAGGAAAGGCATAAAGCGTATACCAATGATATTAGCTTGTATTCTGGAGTCACTGCAGCAAAATCCTACAGTGATGTTGTGGCCAGCAGTGCTGTTCATACATACATCAGAGAAAGCTGAACCAGAGTCAAAAGGAAAACATCAGTATTTACATCAATGTGCCTACTCAGATGTAAGCCCAGGACACTGTGTCCTGCAGCAGACAACCAAGAGTGAATTCACAGCAGCAGAGTATAGAGATGATGTATTGGAAGGCTTTGTAGGCTTTGTAGAAGCCAACATTCAGTTTTCCTATTTAAGCATAGACAAAAATTTATCAAGAGTAACTCCTCCTAGGGCTTTCGAGCCACATGCACCAAATTCAGATATGTCGTAGACCCTGGTCTGAAGTTTGTTGCTATTACTTTTCTAAGCGATCCGAGTACCGGTACTTCCGGTACCGGGTCTCAAAATGACCTTTTTTCCCATAGACTCCCATTATAAATTTTGAAGGTTTATAACTTTCAAACTACCTACGCCAAACTCGGCGAGCTCCTTTAGGGTGATACTCTGAACAAACTTTTAAATTGGTATACCGACTGGCCTTTCGGTTGTGCCGCAGCCCTGCCCCCGGTATATGCAAAATCAAAGAACTTTTTATAACATGGACATGTGACATATCAAAACACTCAGAACAATGAGGGGAACTTCCTCATGGGTATTCTGATGACGTCACATGCTCGTCTCCACTTACCTCCAAATGTTTTGGCAACCTAGCTTTCTGTTTACTTGTTTCCAAAAGTAACACTGACCCTTATGTCCACTCGCCGCCAAAAAGCACCGGCCTTTGCGAATACTTGCATCATCAAAGCCAACATCAAAGTTTGTCACGACGAACTTTACAATCTAGTTACATATAAAATGCCTCTTATAAGACATTGCTCAGAATTTCACTTCAGCTTTCATGCTACTGTTTATACAGTAAAAAAAGGTGCTCTATAATGCTTACCATATACTGCACTATTCCATTAAAGGAAGGATTCATCATGTTTCCAACACAATTGTCAAATATTGGCAATTAACAACAATAATGAACTAGTCAGATTTCGCTGTACTGAATAAAGTAAGATAAACACTGTTTCATTGGAACTCATTTCTTGAATTCTTTATTCAAAAGTGTAAATTAAGAGCTTTACATAATTAGTACAACAATTCTTGTAAGGGAAGAATCTGTGCGTATGCATCTCCATTACACTTCTTGGGGTTAAGGTTTTGAGTCTAGCCTCTGCTCTGTGTGCATCTGAGTTTCCATTTTTTTAGGAGTCCATGCATTGTTTATTGTCTCTCTAAATTGTCTGCCATCTACAGTATGCAATTGTGCCCTGTAATGGGTCAGGACATTGTCCTGGGTGTCTCCTGAGTCCCCTGTGATAGACTATGTGCTCCCTGTGACCCTGTGTAGGATAAGCAGCAAAGAAAACGGATGGGGTCCAATAGTTACGTAAAACCCTGTATTGTCATATGAAAAAAGCTTTTTCTGACATTTTTTCAATTTCTGTAGTTCCATAGTTAAACATTTATTAAACATTATACCAAGTTTTGAGTAAATATGTTTCCTATTTTATTCTTCATACCTAGGAACACAATACATTTTACATATAAACATCCACCTGCTATAGATGTGGAGGACAGAGATAAGCTTTAAAATCCCCAGGGTTTTCTTTCAATCTGTGGCTCACCACAAAGCAGTGCACACACGTGAGCCAGACATGGCGGTGGAACAGTGCCACTGGCAGATTTCTACAACCCCGTCAGACGGGTCTATTCTTCTCAGCTGATGACAGCATGTGTCATTTTAATATTATATTAATATTTGCCTGCGGCAAATACCAGCTCTTGCAAAATATCTTTATAGCTTGTTTTAACATTGCTAGAACACAGACTTTTAAAAGACGTCTATTGTTTATAGTATTGAAGATTGTTCATTATTATATTAAGCATTGTGATTCAATTACATTTTTATTTATATAGTGCTTTCACAATAGCAAAATCACTTAAATGAAGCTGCACATAAAGCCAAATGTAGATTTACATGCAGGATACTGTTGGTTTTATTAATGTGTTAATATTACTTGCATTATTTAAAAATTAAAGCACAATAACAGCTGTACAGTAGCTTCATGTTTTCCTTCTGATGCTCATGTGGGTTATGTTGAAAACCACAGCTTATGTCCTCTGTCATGAGTGAACTTCCACATTCAGCTCTCCAACCCTTTACAAATAATACCTTCATTCAGACATAACACATGATCCTGGATGACGTTGGGGTGTAGACGCTATATCTACAGACTTTCATGAGAAGTGCATATCCAAAATGGTCAGCTCTTCCCTTCCTCCTGCTTGTAATGCAAAATGCTCACCAGCAGCAGATGTTCATAGTAGATAGTACATGCCTGAAAGAGAAACAGTTCAAAGGTCCTCATAAGATAGCCCGTTTGTACTTACTGGCTGGCAGATAAGGTGATGCTAACCCTTTAAAGCCTTACACAAATAAAGCTTTGTAAAATGATAGTAATGGTGATAGTGAAGATTATAAAATTGTGCAGTCCATGTCACTCTATATAAGAACTAATGCGATGCTCTGTTTTGAGTCTTGCAGCGGTTTGTTATTTTCGCAATTTGAGAATGTCCACTGTTGTGGTTATTATTATTCCCTTGCAGCCAGCACCCAGCTGAGCCCACATGACCCACATGAAACCTGTTCTCAAGGGCACTCTTCTCACCACAGGCCTGCTCTCTCATCACTAATCTATAGTCGTAATAGAAGTGAGTGATCGTGCGTTGCAGGCAAATAACAATGCCTGTGTAAATTACCGTGTAATTGTCCGGACGAGACAAGGGGAACCACTCGGTGCTCAGAAGGCTAGAGGAGCCTGTTTGTTTGGTCATTATGATATAATGATGGTCGTTTGTCTTTGCCTCTCTTTCTGTCCTGCAGAGAAGATCCCTGCAGGATTTAACATTGCTGCTGCTTTATTTAATGTGCCAGGCATGTGTTGTAGAAGGACAGGTCCTTGACACCTGTGGTTAAGCAGGTCTAGATAAAAACAGAAAGGAAGGGAGGGATGGAAAGAAAAAGATCAGATTGAGCCCTGGTAAAGTAACTGGTAATTGACATGGTTTTCTGGAGAATTAGTTAAAAGAATTAGATACTTTGGGATGTTAGTTTGTTTACAAAAAACCTTTAGAGTCTGCTCACCAGCTAGCAAGTCAGCAGAATTAAAAGCTGAGCTACAGTGCAGGCACATGTTTATAGTTTGCTAGTATTTCATAGATTTAGTATGCAGTGCTTATTATGCACCAGTTGCATACTGGTTTCTTTTAAATGACAAACAATGCTAAAATTGTTTTATTTGGGCTTGACTTGCTCTGCAAATACTTTAGAAATTAATATTTAAATAAACTATGTATGTAAATATTTGAATATGAACAGTACAGTGCCTTGCATAAGTATTTACTCCTCCTTGAACATTTCCACATATGGTAGTGTTCCAACTTGTAACTGAAATGGACATACTTGAGATAAAATGTTACACAAAATAGACAAAAGTCATAAAATAGCAATAAAAATCAATTTCAATAAAAATAGCTAAAAAGTAAATGTAAGTAAGTGGTCACTGTATGTAAATCATGTAATAGCAAAATACACAAATGAACCTTTGTCAGTTTTGCATTATGAATGAAAAGTCAGATCTGTTTTTTATTCAATGTTTTCTGTATATTTGATGTTCTGTTTTATGTAGTTGATTTGATTATTGGCTAAATATCTTAATAAAGCAACAGCTTTGCTGCAGATTATAATGTTTAGTAAGAGTGCTTTCACATAAATGATGTTCTCAAGTGCCCAGGACATCATGCTTTAAATCCTCATTCAATCACATTGTCGACTGAGACGTGATTAGATGAATGATGAGCTGGTAAACTGTAGCTTAAATGAGTGGCAGCCAATGAAAACCTTTTTTTATTTTATTTTCTAATCTAGCAAATTCCATATATAATCTGAAAATTAATATTTGAATGTATGGGAGAAAATGACAGTTAAAGTTTCCTCAGCTATGGTGCAGGAGCATCAATGATATCAGCCTGTGTCTGATTACAAACTGAATTATTTATGCTTCGCAACAATTTGAACAAAGAATAGCATTCTCTGTGTAAGGACAAGCACAATTAGCTAAAAGTGTTTTAGACATCGTTAGGCAGACTGACTGTTTTATCACTTTGTTTGGTAAACACAGTATGAGCTTTGCAGGAAGACTGACAAGCAAATAAATAAATTAAGGAAGATTAGTCACTTTTTTATATATATATAAAATACAGGCATTTTATAATTTATTGTGATTTATATTGTGTTCTTAAAATTGAATTGAAAATGGAATTTTGGTTAGGCAGAACATGAAGGTTGTCACTGCCACTGCAGCTCATCTAGTAGTCAGCAAACCTCTCCTTTAAAAGAGCAGTAATGAATCTCTTGTTCAGACATTCTGCATTATGCCTCATTACTTTTGTATATTTTAGTACAGGGTAAAGTACTGATGTTAAAAGAATGCTGATTCATCCCCTGATCCAGATTCATCCTGCTAAATATAAAATAAATCCTCAGCTAAAAAGCAGATTATAAGTCATCCGATTTGTGCTTCCTCACGCCCCGTTCATTCTCTTGAACTGCCAAAAAGCTGACATTATGGCAGTGTGTGAAATGAGCAGTTTTGCTTAAAACACTTGTCCAAATTCATGGAAAAACTGTGTGGGATTTTAGCATTACAGATATAGTATAGAGTTTACAGTATACTGTATACAATGCATATAAAATGTTGTTTTGATAGCAGTGCGTGCACGCACACACACACACACACACACACACACACACACACACACACACACACACACACACACACACACACACACACACACACATCTGTAAATGTATAGATGAATTCAGCTTTCACGTGTCAGAGTCTAACTTGTTGTGACAGTTAGCAGCCCACACACTCATCACTTTCTTAAACACACTTCATACTTTTACTCCTTTTTTCCCTTTTCTCTTTCCACTCCATTTCCCCTTTACCTCTCTCAGCACTATCACACCCCTTCATCGGTTTTAACCTTCATTTCCCCTCCAATCCATTTCAGTTCTCTTGTTATTTTTTCCATAATTACTTGTTTTTATACTTCTTCCTCAGATTACACTTTTTTCTGACACTTTTTTTCTCCAGCTCATACCTATTGTTGTCTTCTATCTTGTCGTATAATATTTTTCATAGCCATATTTATCAAAGTATGCTCTGTGTTAATTACCTAATGATAAATTACACCTCAGATCATTTCTGCATGTGTATTAGGGACAGTAAAATAAACTATTTAGTATTGTGTAGGACTCACATTAGTATTCAGTTTGCAGTAGTGCTGTCATATAAATTAGGTAATTGATTATAATTTCACCATAAATCGACAACAATTTAATGTTTTCTAGGGGTCTATTAGATTTAGGAAGTTGGAATATGGATCAGATTTGTCAGGGTTTTCATTTAATTGAGGACATTTTAATATGTATGGACTATAATTTGTAGTTATGAGAATTTCACGTAAGTTCTCTATTTACTGCATTTTTCAGACACCCTTATCCAGAGCAACTTACATTTCATTTGATTTTATACAGCTGAGCAACTGAGGGTTAAGGTACTTGCGCAGGGGTCCAGCAGTGGCAGCTTGAGGGACCTGGGATTCAAACAAACCTTTTAATTGGTAACACCTTAACCACTAGGGTACCAAATCCCCCAACCTGTGGGGTTTTGGGGGGAATCTTATGCAAATCTGACATATGCTTCCTGTCCATTTTAGTAGGAACCCCTGTGCATCTGTATATTTATACAGTCCTCCAATCAGCAAATCAGCAAAAGTGGCAACAGCACAGTGCATAAAATCATGCAGATACAGATCTGAGGCTTCCATGGGCATAATTTCACAGAAATTGAAGAGTTGATTAGAAAAAATCAGTTTCCATGATAGCCTCAGATTCACCTTCTTTACTGATAAGAGTGGAACCTGGTCTGTTCTTCTGCTGTTGTAGTTCATGCATCTCAACGTATGACGTTTTATGGGTTCTGAGATGCTTTTTTTCTCACCACAGTTGTAAAGAGTGCTTAACATTTACTATAGATTTCCTGTCCACTCTGAACAGTCTTTTCTTTCTCCTCTGTTCACTCTCATAAACAAGGTGTTTGGCTTGCAGACCCTGAACTCACTGCATATTTCTTTGCACTATTCTGCTACCTCTAGAGAATGGTGTGTGTAAAAATCCCAGGAGATCAGCAGTTTCTGAAATGCTCAAACCAGCCCACCTGGCACCAGCAACCATTTTCCCCAATCTGATGTTTGATGTGAATGTTAACTGAACGTTTTGACGTATATCTACATAATTGGCTGATTAGAAAGACTTCAAAAATAAGCTGTTGTACAGGTATTCCTATTAAACTGTAAAGTGGTTGTATAACATCTACTGGACTATGTTTCTTGTGTAGTAATTTAAATTTACATGGGGTTCAATATACTGTATGTATATACTGTATATATACCTCATGATTTCCACTGAATACACCACAGCATCTCATGAGAGGCCTATGGCTTTACATTGAGCTCCATTGGTGATTTTTACTGTCCAATTAACAACAAATGATGAACCACGTTTCAATACTGGGATACACTGGGCTTAGTTTTCAAGCAACCTGAGCAAATATATTAAAAAATATATCCCATTTGCAAATATCATAGTCAAAACATTACTAATGTGAGACAAGGAAAACTAGAGGGGTTTCCAGACAGTGTCAGTTAATATTGGAGAGTTCAAAACACCTATGCAAATGTTGATCGGCTCATCTCATCCTTTTTTATTATTAACAAAGATATTTCATTTGAGTACCGGTAGCGTAATACGAGGCATAGTCCAATATTAAAATGTAGGGCTCCTAGGCAAAATTCGTAAAGGTTATCAGATCTGATACAGTCTTTGAAATATTTATATTTTTGTATTTTCTATCTCACCTGTCTCCTGCACACCTCTGCAGTCCTTCCCCCCAAAGGTTTGAATACCTCTGACCTGAAGGATGAACTCACCCAGATGGTCCTACACCTTTTCACAGTTCGTTGAGATCATGAGGCCCAGAGATGGAGAATAACAAATCCGACAGATATCCAGGCATGAAGTATAGATTGTCTGTCCTGACCCTTACCTTAGCACTTTTGCAATCCAACATGAGTTGACTTGAACAAATACTTTTTATTTTCTAAAGTACAAGAGGAGCAGAAATAGAGGTATTTAACTGTTGCTATTTAAAGAGTTTATTGGTTCCTTTGCTAAAATGATGGCAACAAGTTGTAGCTAACACATAAGTGGAAGAAAATACAGGTCACAGAAAAAGGTTTCCTAGAGAAACCTTTAGCTTCTGGTCTGCTTTGACTTTCTGAGTTGTTTTTCACATAAATGGCTGTTAATATCTTGGCACTGATTTTTATAGCATGCCTTCTGGTCATTAGTTGCAGTAAATTGTTAATCAGTTTCATGAGTCAGAGCTGCTGTTGCTGTGAGGGCAGGGACATTAACATCCTTATAAACGAGCATCGGTATTTGATCTCTTGATTGGCACAGTATATAAATTAGTGCGTTCATTTCTTATTGCAGGGCTATAGCCAGAGGATCTGAAGCCAGAATCAGTAACAGAGAAAATATCTTCAGTAATGCTATAGCAATTAATAGTGCTAGAAGAGTCAACTATCAACAACAGCTGAAAGAAAGTTGGGAGGGGGTGAATGATGCAAGCTGGAGCTATGATATGAAACGTAAATCACACTAGGAGCTGTTGCATCTAGTGAAAAAGAGACAATTTACCCAGTTAGGCTTAAACAGACAAACAGACTCAATTAATGAAAAAAAAAAAAAAACAAAGCAATTAACTTGAAAGCATAAATTAAAAAATTCTGGAATCTTCATTTTGAGAATGATTGCTTAGCTTTCTACAATAACATGGTATCTTTATATTTAAGTAGGATTAATATATTTCAGTGTATTGTTGCTTGAGAAAAAATTTAATTAGCTTGTCTCTTTTTCCTCCACTGTTATTTTCTACTTTATGTGCAATCGGAATTGCTATTAAGGTCCCCACTGTGTTTAACCACAGTGCAATCACTGATCATTTTATATTGGCTTTATGTGCAATAGCTTCCAGAAATAGTTCAGAAAGATGATTTCACTGGTACACAGTACAAGTATAGTCTCTTTGAAATAACTACAATTTAAGTGTGCAATGCCTATTCCTTCCTGGTGTATATTCTTAGAGAGAGAGAGAGAGAGAGAGAGAGAGAGAGAGAGAGAGAGAGAGAGAGAGAGAGAGAGAGAGAGAGAGAGATTATTCTGAGATGCTTTTCTGTTCGGTCTTTACAACCTTTTGTGAGCAGAATTTTCTGGCTATTCCTTCTATCATCAAGGCTTCCTACAGTACTATCACTCACTCTATGCTGTTCTTTTCCCTATTTGCATAAACTCTTTATAAACTTTATAAACTCTAGAGTCTGTTATCAGCAGTTTCTGAAAAATTCAAATCATCTGGCACCAACAACTATGCGACAGTCAACACCACTAACATCACAGGCATACTCGTCTACTTGTCTTTCATATTCTCTTATTGCAATAATGGCTCTGTGACCTTTCATCTATTATATGGAATTGTTTGGTATTGACTTCTGCATTTTTTGGCCTGTATGACGTTTGATGCACAAACTATGTCTGAACATCTGCTAATCCCTGCCATGAACTCTGACCTTAACTTTTGGAGAACAAAAAGGTCTGGAGTAAAAAAAGAATATTTTATCAGCATATGCTGCAGGTGTGCTTGTGTAATATCCAACCATTTTATTGGTAATAAAAAATGCTATATAACTAGCTAGTACAACAAATGTGTTTTCTTATGAGCTTTTTTTTGTGTTTATTTGTTGTGGTTAAGTTTGAGCCTCAGAGATCTAGCCTTTTGTATAGTAATTAAATTTAAGTGTCCCACCTCATTCCATCTGTTTAATCAGTTGTCTTGGCTTTCAATAGTCTCAGCTGACTTATTCTTGGTTGGAATAAAAACCTGCACCCACACCGACACTTTCTTGATAAGATTGTACACTCCGGTTCTAAACATTCTACCTCTTCTATTAATTATACCATGTATTAATTACCACACATAAGAGCTATACTGAACAGTTAACATTCAGTAACCGAAATTCAATTTTTCCTTTATTACTTGTTTCGATAAACTAATTTAGTTGGTTTAGTAGATTAGCATAAATTTAATTACAAATCTCTGTTGGAGTCAACATTGTGATATAACCTTTTGTATTAAGAAAAGTTCTCGGCAGGCGGTAATCTAATCACATCTCTGGATCGAAGTGGATTTGAAAATGACTATGGCAAAGATTTTCAGTCATTTTTCCCTGTTGTACCACTCAACCTATTATTTTCTGGCCAATAATGATTAAGCACAAATGGAATAAATGGCCATATCCCCAATCAAATTAGTATATTTTTTAGTACAAGAGTGATTTATTTCCATCTGCTTCTTTATCCTTTATAATATTTACCATAGATTGTTAGTTCCACTGAGACCATACAGTATCTCGAAATGGAAAAGAGCTCAAATACAAATCAAGGCCCATATTAAACCTATTTGCTTCTACATTAATCGGATAAAAGGACCAATTGCTGCTGGTGTGTGCATGCATGTGCCAGTCCATTATCCTAAAGTAATAAATCAGCAGTAGCAATCAAAAAAAATTGTAGATTCTCAGTAGATTGTAACTCAGCATCTTTGCATCCCTCTCAAAACTAAAGGGACTTAGGGATTGTAGACGGTACATAAAGCATGCTATCTCTCATCATAATATTGCAGACAACTGTTCAGTGTATTCAGCGATACCTAACACATTCTACAGCAGACTATTTTCTTGGAAGTTCTTAAAGCCTTGTAGATCTTCTGGTAGATTCAAACACATAATACTTTATTTCTTAATTGGTTTATTCACAGCAGAAGATTGCAATCTTTTAACAATGACTTCAAAGGCAAATTATTTTCATTGTATTATGCACAGCTTTCAAACTAATCAAGAAATGTGAAAATGTATCTCGCAACTTTCAAGCATTCTAATAAATAAATTTAAAAAAAATAAAAAATAGAAAGAATAGTGCACCTCTTATTCCTATCTGTTTTTGTATCCTTTTAGAGCACATTATCTGTCTATTCCAAATAATGTACATCTTTATTACAATGACATATGTAATTTAGTTTGGTACAATAAAACATTTTAAATTGCTGATTCTTTTAATGAAAAAATAAATACTGTATAGCATGCAGTATAAAATTGTGATAAAGTGAATATTTGCAATTTACAATCACAGATAAAAGAACATTTACATGTATCATAAATTATTCATTTAATGTTTTTCAAGATTTTTGTAATTATAAATGTTTGCAAATTTTACATATTTGTGTGCTTTTGTCAATAAAAAAATTATCCATCATTTTCCCTTTTAAATGACTGAAAAAGATGATGCACAATTAATGTTTGGATTATTCATTTGCTGATAAAAGCATAAACGTTTCTGTAAAGCTGCTTTGTGAAAATAAATATATACAGTATATGTTTCATTGAGAATATTTTTTTAATAATGTACATGATAAATACATATGAAAACATATAGAATGGCACAATAGACTAATATGTGTGTATTACTTATATATACTGTGACAGGTGCAAGTCCCTGGATGTGATGTGAGTGAAGAGATGAACAGCTCAGATGCAAGGTATAAATTAGTGTGTAAACATGTGTTTAAAGCCATAATCAGGCAGAAATCCTGTTCATGTGCACTTAACTGAAATCACATTTACAGTTTACATGTTGACAGTAAAGTCACTGTATTCCTTTATGTCTAACATTTCTTTTAATGTTCATATTTATCTCAATTAAATTTAATTCAGCACAGTCTAAATGATGCAATCGGCACCATGTTAGACATAAAGGTGTAATAGATCTGTGTAAAAACAAGTAAGTTTGTACTAAAGCCTTACAGTATACAGTATACCAGCAGCATATAGTCTATATTAGTGATTTGTTCAGGAAATCTAGACTTGATTTCAGTCTTGTAGTTTTATTTTGGAGGAAAAATAAGAAAAGAAATGTTTCCACAGGTTACATATCAAGTTAGAGAACGATAGCCTTGAGTAACGTTGAACAATTTTCCGTACTATACTGTATACTGCGCTGTGCTTTTGATGCATTAGTAGTGCGCTACTGTACAGTAAAAGACATCAAAGTCTGCAGAACCGGCCAACAGAGGTTGTGTAGTATTAGTTGTGTCTACTGAGGCTCATAGCTGTGTAATAGAATGAGTCAGTATGTGTGGCTAACTATGATTGAAAGGATATTTACTGGCCTTTTGGTACATTCCCACAGCATAACTCTTTTTACACTCCATTATCAACAAAATAAATCAAAATGTAATGTGCGCTGTGTTTTACAATCCTGCCTGTTGGTATTGGCAGCTCAGTGGTATGAACAGATGTATGAGTCTGTGTGATGTGTGTATGTGTGTGTGTGTGTGTGTGTGCTTAAGAGCTCTTAATCTTGACATGCTTCAATATTAATGAATGATTACAACATCAATTTTATTCCCAGGCTCTACTATTCTCTTCGCCATATTGAACAAGGCACCCTGAGTCATTGAGTGGGCGTGGCTTAAAGGTCAGATGACAATATTTATATTGCTATCCATGTGAGGATATAATTGACATAATTACTAATGCAGTTAATAAAGGCTGTGTCTAAACATGACCCTAAGTGTAACCTTTTAGGTATTATAAACACTGCAGGGTTTTTTGTGTTAAAAAAGCAAAACAAAAAAACAGAGATATACCTATTTTTGTGGATACACACACAGAGTGCACACTTATGAAACATAACTTCTGATCCATGGTTTTATTTTTTTTAAACTCATGTTTTATTTAAGTGGATAGCAAGTTGAAGGAACATCAAGATATCAGATCCTCACAGAAATGTTTTCAGCAGGGGTCTTGAATTCAGAAAAAATGCTGTGAAATTGTTTGGCACTCAATTCGCAGTCAATTTAAAGTCATCTCAAGTGTACAGAAAGAGTTGCAGGCTTATTTTCCTTCATCTTTGCCCAGTAGAATGAAAAAGCACACAGCAGAAGTGGAGTGCCTGACTTCGTATGGAGAGTGAGGCAGCATTCCAGTAATGTTCTTAACACACCCTTATGCACTTCCCTTCGCCACTTAGCCCTGAGGGAACCCCTTTCAACATCTTAAGGGCTGTTTCAGCTCAAGTGAAGTTTCTTAGGTCACCTTTTGGCCGCAGGAGGCCTCAGGGACTCCGACTAAACTGACTGCAAATCTTTGGAAACAAGTTTTTTTGGGAAACCAAAAATGATTGTGAGCTGATGCACTTTGCTTTTAAGACTAAGTAAGACTAAATTAAGACCAAATTTAAAACATCTGACCTGCTATGTGCATATTATGTAGACAGCTATACAATTTCTACACAGTAGCCAACAGAATTCCTTTAGATTGTTCTGTTAGTAAGCCAGCCTGTACAGTAGGTCGTTCATTGGCATGCCATTTGCATTAAGATTCTCTCAACAGAATGCAGTATGACTTGTACAAAGGATTCACCTGACCAATCCAAATCCCAGGCAAATTTGTTCTAATCTTTTTTTTTCATTTCCCTACTTTAATTCCCTTACTTTCTTAGCTTCACTTAATACTTCTTGCAGTTTTTTCCATTTATACATGATCAGCATTAATTATGTATAAATTCATTAATAAGAAACTAACGCTCAGAAGTCTACATAACTAGCAGAGATTGAGATAGATATATCAGTGCTATCACTGATATATCTACATAACTAATACAGTTATTTGCTTTGCTTATCTGAAGATATTTTTTAAATCAGTGTGTGTAAATCTCTACAATTTCTGATCAGAACTACACACCTGAAAATATAGACAATAACCAGAACTAATGACTTGTAACTCACTAGTGTAAACATGGGGTTAATTAACAAAATAGCTAGTTACTACACTAGCAAGGAATTACACAGATATTTATCTTTACCAAAAAGGAAATCAAAAAATCAACTCTTGCTGCATTGTGATTTAAATCTCTTTTCCCTGATATATATATATATTTTTGTAACCAAATATGCAACAGATTTTGTTTATACCTCCGGATTGTAACCTGATAAAATTTCAACCTCACGTATGTACGCCTGGAGTCTAATGTCTCTCCAGGTTGCCAGATCAGAATCTGTGTTGTCTAATCTTCAAATCTGTTGATTGCATCTATGCACCGACAGCCTGTGTTGTTCCTTAAATTTAAATTATTTCATGCAAAAAAACAAAACAAAACTGTACTTAATCAAGAGTTGTTGCATCCAATAAATGTTGCATGGCATTTTTGAATCTGCTTAAAGGAATCAACTTGATCAGGCACGTGTCTTTTTTCTGAGTTGGACATGTTTTGGTTGCCTAATGGTGCTTTGAGAGATGAGTGCATTTACACTCATGGCTAAAATGCTTTTCAGACCTGAGGAATTGCCTTAAGTCATTTAATTTAAATCTGTTTTAAATGCATATTATAAACATTTGCTTGTGACATTTACTCTTTCATTTTCATGTGAATGATACATAAGAGATTTTAATAATACCAGATGAGTGCTACATAATTTAAATGATCAAGCATTAACAGATTCCCTACCAACAAGTTTTGTTTTAGAAGAGTTTGCTTTTTTTTTTTACATTACACTGATATCTGAGAAATAGCTTGTAAATATACATGACAACACGTTCACTTGTCACCCAAATAACCTGCTACTCTGTATGTATTGTCATTATGACATAAATTGCAGAAATTCCTGTATATTTAAATTCCTCTAAATATCAGTCATGTTTGGAAAAGACAGATGTTGATATATAAAGATGAGAAGTTCCATTTCACATTCTGCTATTCTATATCTGTGACATATTTTATTTTTAATGTTAGCATATGACTAGTAAGCTAGGTAACTATGGGTAAACTAGCTTGCATTCTTCAATAGACATGAGTAAGTCTTATTATTCATTCAATCATTCATTCATCTTCTTCATCCTGCTCAGGGTTTTGAATCTGAAGCCTACTCTATCATAGGAACATTAGGCACAAGGTTAGAATAGGGTATTAACCCCTTGCACACACAATCACATTTTAACATAAGAGTGATTTAGCATATCTAGTTCCACTTATGCCATGTTCTTGGAGTAGAAGGAGTCCAGAGAACCTGAAGATATCTCACATAGAAGCATGGAGTTCATACACCATAGTAATCTGAGCTCAGGATTGAATTTGGAACTACGGACCTGTGAGGTGACAACAATACAGTAACTGCTGTGTCATCTCTATAATCTCTATTTGCATAACTGCTAGCCTAACAAT
The DNA here is from genome assembly GCF_022655615.1 of Tachysurus fulvidraco. Lineage (NCBI taxonomy): Eukaryota > Metazoa > Chordata > Actinopteri > Siluriformes > Bagridae > Tachysurus > Tachysurus fulvidraco. The sequence continues at coordinate 9,072,426 of NC_062531.1, read as the reverse complement.
CATGTTTTTCACTAACATTAGCAATGTTAACTTAGGTAAAATTATGAAAAGTATGGTGTAAAATTATGGTGTTATGTCAATGTCTAATAACTAGCACATTAACCATAATAAGGTCAAGATTTAGACCCAACTAATTCTGTATATATGAAATAGTATATCACTGTATTAAGCATTGCTAAGTATAATAAAACACTGTATAAACTGTTTATACAGTCATTATAACAAAATATGTTATATGGGATATGTTTGGGATATGTTAGACTATGTTGTTTGAACTTGCATATTTGTTTTTGTTTTTGTTTTTTGTTTGTTTGTTTGTTTTTTTGTTTTTTTTGTTGTTGTTTTTCTTTTTTTCTTTTTTTTTTGGGGGGGGGGGGGGGGGGTTGAAGGTGTTTCTTGTATTTGTTCTAAGGCAGGAGCATTGCCACCTTACAGCTTCAGGGTCCTTGTGTCATGCCGGAAACATTGGTTTCCTCCAGGTTGTCCGGTTTCCTCCCACGTCCCAAATATATTCCAGTAGGTCGACTGGCTACACCGAATTGCCCCTAGGTATGAATGAGTATGTGACTGGGTGTGATTACTGGACTGCTGTCCCAGACTAGTCATGACTTGCATTCAGATTCATTGAGGCCCTGACTAAAATTAAGTCATTTCTGAAGATGAATGTGTGAATTAATGTAGAACGATTATTTACTATTTTACACCTAACTGCTGATTGCATAATGAAGATACACATAGACTAAGAATTATAGGTTGGCCTCTCAGTTTTTCATACTGAGAATTATGTAAATATGTGTGCCTAAATGCTTACTCTTTTCAGCTAGATTGTGCCATAATGGTGAGTGTGAACCCCTAGCCTGTCAGTGCCCTAATCTAATCAGAGAGCAGGACCGTCCTACTCACTGTGTTCTTTCCTAATCAGCCATTCCCCTCTATTTTCCTCTCTTTTCCCATTGCTCGTTAACTTAATGGGCTTTTTGCAGAGAAAGAATTGTCGTAATGATTTTCTCAAAGTCAGGGCAAAGAGCACACGCTGTTCTTGGTGCTGTCCTGATAACTTTGAGGCTGGGTTTCAAGTTCACAGTTGTGTCAATGCTCATTATAAATGTGCATTTGCAAATGTGCATGTGCAAATCTACGTTTATTTTTTTTATTGTGTTGTTAATTTTTTTTTTATTATTGTTTTGTTTAGTTTTGTTTTGTGTTTTTTGTTGTGGGTGTTAAATAGAAGAAAAAATAGACAGGAGTATAAAGTATAATCTCTTACCTATTATAACCTATTGTGTATATTGTCGTGATTTATGGGTCAAGCCCCTACATAAAAATGCCATTAGGTTTCTTTTGACTGCAACAAATTTATGAAGGTACAAGGTTACTATTTCCATTAGGATTTCACACAACTAATTTCTGCAGAGGTAACTCTCTCTCTCTCTCTCTCTCTCTCTCTCTCTCTCTCTCTCTCTCTCTCTCTCTCTCTCTCTCTCTCTCTCTCTCTCTCTTGCTGTAAATGATTGTGTTTTGGCATTTGCCATACTCTGTCCTGAGGTCACGGTAATTTTTTAGTCTCACAAGACACTGCCCAAAATAAAATGGGTGTTAGGCGCCAGTGTGGATGCGGATAGAGGCATATCTCTGCTGCACTAACTCATTCAGCTCTCCATACATCTCAATGAGACTGTGCAATCCAGACAGCCATTTCATTTTGTCTACACTGTGTAGAAGAGAAGCTCATTTAAGACAGGGCAACATTAGGGACAGCTATACAAAAATAGAGAGAAAGAGGAAGTAAAAGGTAAAACAAAAAGGGAAAAGAAATTTAAAACCTTGGTGGTATTACTATTATTACATCTATGATGCAATGAGAAAGGAGAAAAATGAAGCTCGTTCGATCGATCGATCGATCGATAGATAGATAGATAGATAGATAGATAGATAGATAGATAGATAGATAGATAGATAGATAGATAGATAGATAGATAGATAGATAGATAGATAGATAGATAGATAGATACCTTTCTCAGCTGATTGATGTCCTTCAGATTTACTCTGACATTTCTCAGTTTGTATAAGTAAATGCCAGCATCTGCCCAGAGCTGTAAACGCCATACTCTCAGTAGCCTGCAGCCTTAATAAGCCTTCTGCCACTCATCCTTTCATATGTCCATCCAAACTCATCCTTTACTGAGAGACAGGACAAACTACTTTCACAATTATTTATCACTCATAAATTTGAATGAATACATCATATGGTGTATGACTTCAGGCAGTAATAATAAGTACTGTAACGAGATGATTGGCAGGAGCTGCAGCCAGTCACCAGAGAAAGAAGAAAAAATAAATAGGACTCAGGACTGATGAAGTGGAAAACATATGCTGAAAATGGAATGCATTTATTTACTCTCTGTTTTGTTTGGAAACAATGAAATGATTGTTGTACAATTATTTGTTTGTTTGTTTGTTTTTATGTATGTATGTATGTATGTATGTATGCATGTATGTATGTATGTATGTATGTATGTATGTATGTATGTATGTATGTATGTATGTATGTATGTATGTATGTATGTATGTATGTATGTATGTATGTATGTATGTATGCACTGTATGTATATGTATGAATAAATGTATTGTTGTATGTATAACTGCTTTTTTATTGTTCAAGCTAGGTTAAATCAGGTGACAAGCAATGATTCAAGCCCCATGTTTGCCTGATTTGTGTCTTGTAATCTTCTGATAAAGATTTTACAGCTGTATGGATGTAATACAATTATAGATTATTATTGTAGTAGTAGAACTTATTATTCATATTCTTATTATTCTTATTATTAATATTTCTTTCCTTTACTGACAGCTATATTTAAATGATGGTTCCTTACTATATTTTTGCATTTTATGCAGACAGCCACACTAAGGCATTTTCTTTATTAAACATAATTGGACACACATATCTCACACATACCTCTTATTATCAGCAGATAAGGATGACCTTATCTAGTAAATACCACATATTGGATGTTTAAATGTGTCCTTTCATGTGGTGTGACACCCGCAGTGCCATATCACTACACTGTGCACTTCTTTATGCAAAAAGAATCTAGACTACTAAAAGCCAAAGAAAAGCACAAAAGGCCTGAGGGTGAGACAGACAGAGCCATTTGCTAAAAGGTCTACAAATTTCTAATGTTTGAATGTGTTATAAGAGAAAGGCATAGAAGTTTGCCAAGGTCATATATGAATGACTGAACTGTAAAAGTCTGAGTCTTCCATTTCTTTCTAATGAGAATCCAGAAGCACAGCAGAGCCAAAGTACGAAATGAAGCATGACGTTGAACTAGAGATTCTAATTTACCTTCCCTGTTGTTGCTATAGCGGGATTTATTAAACAGAAATATAGAAATAGCAAAGGAAAGTAACTAAGAGGGAACAAGAACAAGAAAGAGCTATCAAATTTGAAGCTACATGAATTAATAGATATGCAAAGAGTGTTACATAAGCTCTGCTTTCAAAAGACTCTAACAATAACAGCAGCCGCTCTCAAAGTGACACTCATTGACTACACAGTTACTAATTTACCTCCAGCATGTGTCGCTTCTGTACAGACTCTCAGTTCTCGTTTGCAACTTATTTCCTCAGTGCCTAAGCAAAATCCATGCTTCAGTTAGTGCAGTTTGCATAGGACATGCAGTATTTAAGCAGCATGATAACACAATCAGTGACAATGCAGGCCTGTACATCTGCAGTGAATGTGTGTGTGTGTGTGTGTGTGTGTGTGTGTGTGTGTGTGTGTGTGTGTGTGTGTGTGTGTGTGTGTGTGTGTGTGTGTGTGTGTGTGAGAGAGAGAGAGAGAGAGAGAGAGAGAGAGAGAGAGAGAGAGAGAGAGAGAGAGAGAGAGAGAGAGAGAGAGAGAGAGAGAGAGAGAGTCTGTGTGGCCCACAGGCATAACTCTGCAGTAAGACTGTTGTAAAGGTCAAAACATTGGGCTGTGCCAGGGCAATAATAATTACTAAACACTTCCAAACACACAAACACTGATACATGTATTTTATTCCCAAAAATATTCTGTTGTTTTAAAATGACACAAATACATTTCCAGTAACAAAAGATTAAGAGAAAATCAACCTAGTGAAAAACATTAAGTATGCCAGGTATTTCTCCAAATAAATATTCCAAATCACACCCAGTGCTCCTGGGATGTTATTGAAGATGACAAATGAATGACATTCAGATACATAAAGACTCAGAACAAAGAGCATAAAGAGCAAAACAACAGCTTGTCATTTCAAATCAACATATTTTTAAAGGAGGTTTTAAACATGTTCAATATTTATTTATTTATTTATTTATTTATTTATTTATTTATTGTTAATCTATGAAAATTTATTTTGTAACAGTTGTGTAAAGATTCATTTTGATGTCCAAACTGTTCTGTCCTAGTATTATGAATATGAATGATGGTCAAGTTTAAACTTATTCATACACAAACACAAGCACAAGTTTGGCTGTTAAATGCAGAGAACACACTGTGGAGAAGGTGAAGCCTAAATGGGTTTAATTAATGTCTCTTGATTCTATGGTTAAGCCTGTAAACACTCATATCTTATTTGCTATATCTAATATAAACTCACATTTACCTACCTTTATATAAGGCGTATAAAGAAGATGAGACAAAAGTACTAAGTAGTAGTAGGTTTTACAGCATGATTAACAATCAGTGTCAGTATTTACAGTCTTGTACTTTTTACTGTATCAAGTCAATTGAGTTTTACTGTCATTCCTAAATATAGCTGGTACAGTATACATTGAAAACAACTGCAAAACATAAGAATACACAAAACTGCAAGCAGTGCAAATACACATCATTGTGAGATGAAATTAAAACAATAAATACAGAGAGCAGGACAAAAACTTACAACATGAGTGAGCCATGTAATGAAAAGTACCAAAAACACAAATAAAAATATATTGCTTAAGAATTAAAGTTTGTGTATGATCCTTTTTGATTGCCCCAGAGTGGAAAACTCATAAATTTATTAAATAAGAACCCAGGCAAGGAAAAAATGTGCTGCTAGGTCTGTTGTTTTGGTTGGCTAGGAAGAATAATGACTAATTTAATGTAATAATGTACAATGAATTACCTAGTTAATGTTAATATAGACTAAAGAGAAACAAATGAGTACATTGAATACACAATGAGAACAAATGTTCATTATCCTCTTCCAATAAGTTTCTAAAGTCTCAGACTTCTTTGCAGCCTCGCATAACATCTGCAAGTTTGCAAAATTTTCAGCTACAGTATGACTTAAAAAGTCATTCTGGCTCTGTGAGGTAAAAGAGGTGCGTAATAAACAGGAGAAATGCAACTACAGCTTTTATTATTGTGTTTGGTCAGTGTTTCCACATGATGCTCATCAATCTGAAACAATCTTCTGTCATCCATGCACACTAATTAAACCACATACTAAAAATCATTCCACCAAAAGCCACATCATGCTGATGTATGCAGTGTAGCAGGAGTAGCTTGTGTTGTAGTTACAAGCCATGCATTCAACCATTAAACATACATTACATAACAAGTTTAAACTTTCATATCAAATGATAACTATTTAGTAAATATCAGAAGAGTGACTTTTTTCAGGGTGTTGCATAAAATGCTTTTTCCCTTGGCATCTATGAATAATTTTAATAGATTAAAAAAACCTGGATACAAAATCTGCTTGTTCAGAGCCCAAGTTAATGCTTTGTCCATCTCTGCTAAATAAATACATTTAATGAATAGCTTTAACAAATGCTGTGTTCCTTGTACAGTTTTTAATGATCATGTGAGGATCAAGAAAGCATCACAACACTGACTACAGTTGAAAAAATGTCACGGCGAACATGATACATGATCTAATGGACACCTGAGTCCATGATGTTGCTCAGATGATTCTAAGTAGTTTTCATTTTGTTCTTCTAATAGTCGTATGCCTTTCATCACATTATTTCCACTGGAGCTGGATCACATTGCTTCATTAATTATTGATGGATTAGCAGTAATATAAATTCTGTAATATAATCATACATTATGCCATATTTACCATTCACATACTGCTCTTGTTGTACTAGTCAGTGTTAGTAGATTTATGACTGCCATCTATTTCTCTAATGAAAACCGCCACAGGATACTGAAGGCCTGTACTGCATCTTATTGTTGCCCATTACTACAGAGCAGCATCTACATGGAGAATTGTAATGAAGTAAACAACCTCCACTCACCAAATTCAACTTTATCCGAGTGATAACTGAAAAAAAACCTCAAACTGCTGCACACTAAGCATATACTGCAGAATGATTTCTGCTGCTAGAGAAGACAACATTAGCTCTGCAGAGCCTGCACTGACTGAACTCTTGGCTTTTAGTTTTGAGAAGAAGACACAAAGGCAGAGTTTTTTGGAGTTGGAGCTCACCAGGTACCCAAAGCAGCAGTCAGGGTTAAGCATCTCCTCTGAGACACTTTGTTCTAAAGCAATCTCTTCGGGGAGAAATGTGAGACTGTTTTATACAGGAAAAGACCATCAGCACTAAGTGGAAAGGAGAAAAAAAAAGATAAAACTAACAAAACTAACGACTAACTATAAAAACACTGGAGGTGGTGGATCATTAAGACAGAAGTAATCTTAATGATTCTTTTACAGGAAGAGCCATATATACCTTTGTGTCCTCTTGTCATTAAGAGTCATTACAAATCATACAAAGTAATTGTGTGTAGTGGGAGATTTAGGAGTAATGTGTTAGAAAGTGCTCTCAAACATCATCATAAATATACCAGTGATTATCTGGCTGAATGAATATATTTTACATGAATGTGATTGATTTTTAAGAACTTGATAACACTTTTCTATATATATATAGCATATACATTGACAGTCTACTGACTTCTATGTGAATAACCATTAATAATGTTAATATCTAAGAATTATCTTAATGTGTTGTTAACTCATTAACTGTTTCTAATTATATTTAATATCATATCATTTATATTGTTTTTATGAAGATCATGTAAAAATAGGTTAAAATTTCAGATTGTTTCCGTAACTTGGAACAATTTGTAGTTCCCACTGTGGCACCAACACTAATAACATGTTGGCTGAGATTGCATGATCCGAATCAAATCATTTTATTTGCATGATGTTATAAAATGGAGATTATGATATTGTAGGTTGATCTGTTTGATCACACAGTGTGGTTTATGGTGTATATATAGATATATTAAGTGGTGTACAAATGTCTGGGACCACTATTGAAACTAGTGTACATTCTTTTTTAATTGATGGGTTTTTTTTATTACAAATTATGTAATGAACTCTGTTTAATGGACACTGGCATGGACTCCAACCTCAAAATAGGAACCAAGAAATAATGTAGAATAATACATATCCAAGATAATGAACACTTGCTGTATTTATTTTAAACATATCAAAAAACCTTCTGCTTATTTCCAATTTTCTATATGGTTTCAAACTTTAGAGAGAGAGAGAGAGAGAGAGAGAGAGAGAGAGAGAGAGAGAGAGAGAGAGAGAGAGAGAGAGAGAGAGAGAGAGAGAGAGAGTTAGTTCTGGAAAATAAATATTCAAATAGGTCTCAAATGTACATTTTAGTCTCGAAGGGTTAGCCTTTTAAGAACACCTGCACACCTATACATACATGCATTTATTCAAATTAATAGCAGCACAATGCATAAATTCATACAGATTTAGGTCAAGAGCTTCAGCCAATGTTCTCATCAAACATTGGAAAGGGGGATAAATGTGATCTCAATGTCTTTGAAAGTAGCATGCATGGTTGTTGGTGCCAGATGGTGAGTTTTTAGTATTTACAAACTGATGATCCTCTGGGACTTTATAGTTTACCCAGAAGAGTGCAGAAAAAATCTAATCCAGTGAGCAGCAGTTGTGCAGGTGGAAACACCTTGTTAATGAGAATAAATGCGAGAGAAGAAACCCCAGGCAATGATTTTCCAGTCTTTAACTGTCCAGATTCCTGTTCTTGACTGACTGGAATGAAGCATACTGTATTGTGTTGTTTTTGTGCTGTTGTAGCACATCCATCTAATGGTTCGGTGTGTTGTGTGTTCTGAAATGTGTTTCTGCTTACTTCTGTTAAAAGTGGTAATGTAAGTTATCATAGACTACCTGTCAAATTGAAACAGTCTGGACAGTCAGCTTTCTCAACAACAGCAGGCATTCTGGGTAAAATCCTACAGCTGTTGTGAGTGAAAAGCAGAAGATATTCAGTTTATGCACATCTCAAACCAGTCTGCCTGCCTCCAACAAAGATATCATGCTCAAAGTCACTGAGATCACATTTTCCTCCAGTCTGAAGTTTGATAGGATTATAAACTGAAGCCCTTGGCCTGTATGTGCATGAGCGTGTATACAGATGTTCTTAATAAAGTAGCTGCTTAGCCTATTTCAGTCATAACTTAATTTGCATTTCTATTATGGATAAAAAATATTTTCTTTAGGGTTTTATTAGTCATTTATGTTGGATTATCGTTTAGCATTTGAATCTAATTGCAAAATGCATACAAAAACTCCCTTGAGAAATTTACCAAATTGTCAACAGTGACAAACAATGAGGCGGCTCTGAACTTGAACAACATTGAAAATGAGGCCTATTTTATTAGCAACGTGATGAAATAATTGAAAAGATGCCCTTAAAGCAAAACAATTACACTTTCATTACATGTATGCTCTGATGGATTTCAGTATCTCAATCCATCACCATAGCAACTTTAAACATGTAGACAATTGACCATTCATAGCCTCAGTCTGATTTTTGTTTACTGAGAAAGAACTGCACAAAGAAAACAACTTAAGATATCTTTTGGATCAATAGTTGGTCTAATCATGATGGCTAGGTTTTCTCTAATCTCCTCAGAACTTTGTATTATTAAATAAATCTGTATTATTGAATCAGATCCCCAGTGAGACTCAGTCTGTTCAGAGTAAAACATCGGCAAAAAGGACTAAATTAATGATTGGTTTCTCCCAAGGGTTTTTTTTTTCTTTTTGAGTGCAGCAGCATGTGAAGGGCCTGAAGTGTCAAAAAAAAAAAAAAAAAGGAAATGAACCCTAGCCTGTTAGGGTCTGACATTCTGAAAGCAGCACAGCGTTACAATCATCTTAACAAGCAGACAAAGTGTTCAAAGAGGTGCACGCACTTATGATGAAAGAATCTTACTCTCAGAACTTTTGGTAAACAGACAAAACGAAGCCAAATCAAATACCTTCTTGTTAGTGAGCTGGTGTGTGTGTGTGTGTGGGTGTGGGTGTGTGTGTTTATAGGTTGATAGGGTGTATAACGCAGTGCTAATGAGTCTATGTAAGCTGGGTTGCTGAATCTACTGCAGAATGGAGCTCTTTGGGGGCTGATGAGCGTTCCTGAAAATGTCGCTTTCATTTTATTCATTTTAACACCAGCAGAGCAGAATAATAACCAAACCCCTGCTGTTATTACATCATCCTCCTATCCTTCTCTGTTCATCTATTTTATTATTTGTTTATCTTTAAAGGTAAAACCGAGCCATGCTGTTCCTGGGGTTCATTTGCTGCTCAAGAAGTCATTCATTCCAGTTAACCATCAAAACTTCAAGGTGTGACTTCTTTTCAGCACTAATAGTCTTTCTGCCCCTTTAATTAAAATGCAATCCTCTTATCGTTGCCAGTAAGAGGGTGCTTTAGTTTTTTTTTTTGTTTTTTTTGCAGGACACGGTGATACCATCAGACTTTTGTGGAGTACTGCAATCGGATTTGAACTTTCAACCTCATGTCTACAGCTTTAAAGCAGTCTTTAATTGTGTTTTGCAGCACATTTTATGTCTTTGATTAGCTTTATTCAGCATAATATTTGGTTGAAGAACTCTTTCTATGATACAAATGTGTTCACTTGACCTTCAGAGATTGGAGCACATTTTTTGATTGTTGTTTTAGCTACTATTACTGTGTGAAATGCTGTATTAATTATATTATTATTATTACACTTATTATTATTATACTTATTATATACCTGCTGTTGGCAATCCCATCTGTTTAAATAAAAATATTCATGTATGTCCAACTCAATCTAACAATTTTAGGAATTTAATTTTTTTTCCATTCAAACTTTTTCATATTAGTCTTATAAGTTCTTATAAATGTGTAATCGTTGTCATTACGTTGGTATTTCTGTATATCTGAGTAGCCTGAGGTTTGTTTCATTTCTAACAGAGCATATGAAAACATATTCTCTCACTTTCTCCTCTTTTCCAATTGCGATAACATACCGAGGCTGGAGTTATGAAGATGATTAAAACTGATATTTAAGAAGATTTAAGAAGACTGTGCCAAGACATGTTGAAGCTGGGATTCTGTTGTCTTTCTATCTTCCATACAGATGTATGGTCAGACAATTTTTCTTTCATTCACCCTTACCTGTGTCCCTGTGCCCATGTTTTCTAATTCTTATATTTGGTTGCTATGCCTTTATGACAAGCATTCTAGTGCAACAAACAGCCATCACATCTATCAGCTATCTTATGTAACACTGGAGGATGATGTATACTGTATAAGGTATACTGTATACTGAACATATTGTTTAATGAATAGCTGCGTTCATTAGAAATAAAAACAGAACTCACAGCTACTAATATAATAAATATTGGCTTAGCATGTTCTTTAAACTGTAAACAAATGATGCAGCTTGAGGCAACACCCCATTTACTCATACCTAACTGACTTTCAGTGTCGCAAACAAGAGAAACAATGCTATGTTTAACTGCCTCTAGTTGATGACCGCTTTAACAGATTTTTAACTTCTGGCTTTAACGGCTGGTGTGGGAGCATGTTTTGGGTAATTACTGCCTCTCAGGCATGCTGTGATCGCATCTTTTGACTGGAAAGAAAAGACCCACTGCACAAGCATCGGAGTGGTAATGAAAGGTTGCTTGGTTACAAGCGAGTGCTGGGACTGGGCTGGATGTAAGGGATGTGTAGGGGACATGGGTGTGCAGTTATCATGGTTAACCTGATCTTTACATCTAGGCAACAAAAGATAAGGAAAAAACAGAAAAAGTATGAGCTAAGGGTGAAAGAAAACTGTAATCAGTGTTCGTGTGTATGTATCTGCACATACCAGAGGTTATTAACCTGATAAATCTCATTACACTAAAGTACATCTAATTCTGTCTTGGATTTTCTGACGCACTGTAAAAAATAACGACCATAAATGAATGGTCATATAATCTTCTGATTAATTTTTGCACTCCGACTCTTTAGATTTAATTCTTAAAGATGGCACTCAGTATTCAAGTAATAATAATAATTACAGAAGGATTATTTGTTCTACATGTATGTATAAATGCTAGCACATAGTAGCTAGAAAAATGAACCGTGGGCCCAAGCACTAATGCACACTAATGTGTAGAAATCAATCCCAGAGCTTGCAGGACTGATGATTAGTCTACAAGTCTTCTATTGATCTTCAGAGTAGAGAAAATTGGGTAGAATAAGGAAACTTAATTAATTCCTTCTCGTGAATTCCTGGGCCATCCCTTGGGTGGCTGGGGGTTGCACTCCACGTTCAGACACTGACAGACTTATTCATCACCTCTTACTAATGACACAAAAGTAACCTTTCTATTTTTAGTTGCATTTTACAACTTCAACAAGTTAACTGGTAGGGTTAAGATTTTTTTTACTTTTTTCCTTATTCCTTAATCGAAGAAAATTAGAATCTAACAATATCAACATAATACTAATTAAGAAAATAATACTAGGTTAAGGAATTCTAGGATAATACTCTTTTTAAATTTTGGTCATTACAGTGCTGTGACTTCACGTGGGAATGTCATTAACTTTAAAGCTAATAAAACTCTAACTGTAAGTCTAAGTCACATAATTGAGTCACATAAATATTTAAGCAGGTTTGTTTGGTTTTTGATTCTCAGACAACCCTATAAACACTGCCTTTAAGTTCAGTAAGGGGAACCATTTTTCTGCGTTTGGATTTGTACATGAAATTGGAAATGAAGTTTCCCTGACAAAGTGTGATTATGGTGTGTGACTTATCTACATCTGCAGGATGATCAATGTTCCCAAAAGTGTATGAATCACTTCAGAAGGACCAGATGCCATACATCAATAACTCCAAAATCAATAAGCTCTTATCATATAGTCCATCTGATTTGAGGGGCCCCGTGGGACCTTGAATGTCAATCCTTCATTTGGGCATTTAGAGCTGAATATTGCACCAGATGAAATGTTTATCTTGATAAAAGGAGATATTATTTTCTAGTAAAAACACAGTCAAATGACAGCTCTGACCTTAGGCAGTGCAGAGCGGCAACAAGGACATTTTCTTGAACAATTATAATCGATGTTTGACCCTGACTCTAGTATTCGTTTCTAAAATGATGGCAGCAAAATGATTTATGACTCACTATTGATTTTATCCGCTGATTGCTCTGCCAAGCACTAGCATATGCGATAAAAATGAGAGAGAGGGCGACATCTCAATTTCAGTAGTTTTTCAAATGTTTATTTCTTGTCATATAATAGTAATGATCTCTGTCATTTCAGTTCTATACAATCCCCTGACCTTGATTCACTCACCTCTTTTATGTAATTTTGTCTTTGAATATAACGATCCTTATTTGATTATTTGAAGATCCGCATTAACAATAACTCTCTTTACAGATTCACATATTCATTTTGCATTTAGCCTATTTAGAGCCCTGTTTCAACATACATTTTGATTTACGGCTCTGAAGAAGCTCTGATTAGGATGTGTATGTGAACGTGTATCTCTCTTTAGCTGGTTAGCTCCAGGGTTGGTGCACTGTGTTCAGATAATTAGCTTTACTAAATTCTACACTTGGCTGCCTGTGACCAGTCAGGACTGAGTTAATTGCTAGCTATTTAACCGGAGGAACATTAAATACAGGAGCCAGCCAAGAATGAAGAGGAGAGTGTGGCTCTTTTTTATTTATTTTAAAGGCTTTTATATCAAGCGTTGCTATGAAGAAAATGTGCAATGTGTAATGGGTAGCATTGCTACATTCTATCTCCAGGATCCCTGTTTTGATCCTGAGCTGTGTGTGTGTGTGTGTGTGTGTGTGTGTGTGTGTGTGTGTGTGTGTGTGTGTGTGTGTGTGTGTGTGTGTGTGTGTGTGTGTGTGTGTGTGTGTGTGTGTGTGTGTTTGTGCTTTGCATATTCTCTACATGTCTACATACTGTTGGTTTCCATTGGTTTTCTGGTTTACTCCCACCTCCCCAAGACCTATATGTGGAGGAGTTGTGTATTCACATGATGACCTGTGATGCCCCGTGTATGCAAGAAAATGAATAAATACTGTAAATGAATGAATGAATGAATGAATGAATGAATGAATGAATGAATGAATATCAAATTTTCTTAAGCAAGATCCATAATTCCATAAAAATGAATTTCATTCATCTGACCTTCAATATTCTACAAACAGTACATTTATGACCTTGTGTCTGTCTCATTATACTGGTGTACTCTCTCTCTCTCTCTCTCTCTCTCTCTCTCTCTCTCTCTCTCTCTCTCTCTCTCTCTCTCTCTCTCTCTCTCTCTCTGTGACATTCTGACATTCTGTATATGTGTCACTGCCACCCACAGGACTTGTGGCCAGGTTGTGCTCTTTCTCTCAGGTAGGGACACAATGTCAAAGCTGAAACACTGAAATACAAAACATTCCCAGTGGTGCACTTTTCTGCGAGATCACAGGGTTTGCTTTACACAGAACATTTCACAGCTTTCTGCATTATCATTAATAATACTTGGTGTGTTCTTCAAAATCATCATTGAAATACAGATAAACAGATGAATCATTGTTTTCACAATTCATCATTAGCGTTTACTGCTCATGTTCCACAAAATGTATGCTCCTGCTGTTTGATTCTAATAAAGAGTCCTTGGGGACGTGAATAAATTGTATTCTAATGATCAGTGACCGAAGTGTACATGAACGTCATTTGAATATTTCACATTCAGCTCAGTGTGAATGACTGAGGCTATGTCGTAATTAGGCAGTCGTCCCACTTTGCTCACTAGGGAATAATGCATGTCACTCAGTTCAGTGTAACTTATTAACAAGCTAGTGGAGGAGTAATGGAGGGAACATGGCTGTGATGTGAAAAAATAAAAATAATCATAATTTAAAATTTAAAAAAAATTGCTGGAACAGATGCAAATACAGGAGCTTCTCTAAAGACGCATGAAAACAGGAAATGAGAAAAAATGGTTTTGTTCACTGCAAATACGCTTCTACAGCATCAGCCCCTTTGAAAGTCAGTGTGTGTTTTAGACAGGTTGCCATGGCTACTGCATGGGCATGTGTCTTTGTCTCTTTAGCTGAGATCATCTCCTCTTCAGCTCCAAAAGGGGTAAATATGCACTCTGTCATGACATTTGTATAATCTTTGCCACAAATCAGTGATGCTCTTGTAAAATGGCAGTCAGTCAAGTAAGAAATTATTCTTAAGGAGTTAAACCTTAGCACACATCATGGTCCTATAATTATATGTAGTCAGCCCTCGGGCCATATTGAGGTTATGTGGGCTATTAATATATGACTTGTGTATCAGTGTATTAAGGGGGTGACACAGTTATTAATTTCAGTATCTGTATCTGTATTTAGTGGTTGAGGCTTAAACTGCGGGTGGGTGGGCAGGGGTTTATTTATTTATTTATTGTAAAAATGGACCATAAATCTATGCCTCTAGACATACTGGAAAGCATACCCCTTACATCTACATCACCATAAGTTAATAAATGATCTGTCATGTCATGGTGGCCATGTTTGTAGGCCGTGGAGTGTGTTTTGGGAAGTTAAAAGACAGAGTTGATGTGAAATGATCACAACAGGAGAGAATCCTTTTGTGCCTGTAATTATTTGTTTTGTGCCAGGATGTATTTCCAAAAAAAGGAAAAAGCTAGTGACTGTGTAAATAAATATATAAACACACTTGAATTCAATTTAATGAATGTGGTTTGAGATGTCATGGTATAAGGGTCCCAGTCCTGATGCACACCTTAGGTCTCAACAAGAAGCCCTGTGAATTATTCTGGTAATCTATTTTTAAATAAATATTAATAATATAAAAGTGGACCTTATATTTGCGTTTGAATCGGTGTATTATGCATTTTGTTTCATTTCTACAGTGTGTCGCATCCCAAAATCAACAAACTCCTAAAAAAAAATGCCCCCCATTCATGTTTGCACCAAACTACATTCCCCATAACACGCATGCCACAGTTTCAAATGACTCTCAGTCTGTCTGTTTATTGCAAGGCATATACTCTGTGTTATCACCAGTCGATACCAAGCCTTGTTATTGTGTTTGATTGACTGTTGTAGCCCTGTTTTTGTTTTTCTATATTTCTGCACTTTTCCTAAACCTCGTAATGCTGTTTCATGATGTGTGCCTGTCTTTGACCTTGATTTTGCCTGACGTTTTGAATCTGTCTGTCTTTATTTAAACTGCCTTATCTGCAATTGCATCCTCTAGACCTTTCCTTACCTGACACAGTGTATGTTTTCAGTGTATGTGTGCGGTATTACATGCCATGTATTTGCATTTCTTTGCCATCTTCAAATTTTGACAGACACATTGCTGCATGCTTTTTTCTGCTCTGTTACACTCTCCATTCCCATTTGTTCCACTCTCGCATGCTCAATTTGTCTCCTTGATTAAGTTTTTTTTTCTTACTGGCAAGCTTAATCAAGAATCTGACACCTCCTCATGCTTCTAACTGTTTGTCATTCATACTTTAAATTCCACAGAAAATAACCTCTCATTAGCAAATATAACATCCATACTTTCCCATGTACATAACCTATAAACTGTCATAATTGAGGATGTAATTGAAATGTGTCTTATTTTGGAATTGAGTAAGCGGTCTTTTAAGACAGAAATAGTGAACCGTTTTTGAAGCCCATTCAATGAGACATGAATAAGGAATACTGGGAATAAACATGGACAGTTCAGAATTAATATTGGCACCAAAAATGCAATTACACCGAAACAGACAGAGTGTTCCGGTTTATTTATAGGATGTGGTGTTTGGTGTGAAAAAATGATGAACAGGTGATCAGAATTCTGGAGAGACGAAGTGGAACCGTGCAGTCACAAATGCAGCAACCAGGGGGTGTAACAAATGTTCATTGCAAAATAAATGGTTCAAATCGGAGAGGTGCATAGAAAAAGCCACCAGAATATAATGATTATTTAACCTGAAGAATACAGGCGAAAAGATATAGTGAATAGTTTGTGTTTTTTTTTTACTTTATAAAGTCTATCAAGGGACCTTCAGAGAAGCAGACAGCATAATACAACACCCACACCTCATAGTTTTCACATTGCTTTTGTGTGTCCATACAGAGGATTTTAGCATTTTTAAATTTTATAATAATATTTTTGAATACTAAAGTATTAGACGTGTGCCTGGCTGTAAAAGTGTGTGTCTGTGTGCTTGAGTATTGGAGCGTGAGTCAGGCAGTCAGGAGATAGTTTCTTAGCATCTTACATTGACTCTAATTAGAATTTCTCTTCATTAGTGTCTGAAATGGAGTTCTAAGTGCATAGGCAACTTCAGCAATCCTCCATGAGCAGCCCCCCTGTACTGATTAGTAAAAAGCAGTTGGAAGAAAGTGACTCATTTTCCAGAAGGTTTTGTTTAATTAGGCAGACGCATGGCCAGGGCACTCTGTCATGCATTTCTATGTGTTTGTCTCCAGCCTTGCAGAGTGAAGGACAAAAAAAGACTGCATTATGACACTGAGAGACTGAACAGCCTTCAGGCCAAGGATGATCGGCTTGCAAGACTATATTATACAGCTCTTTTTTGCATGACAGGAATCCAAAACTCAGGGATGTGGTTTGGTGAATGTATTGCTGTTGGGCAACTAATAAAGCCAGTAATTGGGGAGATGACACGGTTGTATTTAAGCAATCACCAAACTATACTAGGTGGAGTTGTGTAGCCTTGGATAAAATAATAGCTAAATTTAGGTTCTAAATTTTTCTGAACATTATGCTTCCAGGAAGTTTTTGGCCAGCTTTCAGTATTTGTTGCTATATCAACCTTGTCCTCATTCCTTCTTTCTTCTTATTGAGGATTTGAGGCAGTAGATTCAAATAGTTCAGAATATGTATTTTTGATATGGGTTTATACTGTAGGTGATGGTAATTGTAAATGTGTACCAAAATTGATAACCAAAAAGCAACAGCCTTTGGTGTCTATTGTGAATAGTTAACACAACAACTAGATTATAATGGATTATTTGATCTATTTAAAAATTTCCAAGTCTGCCTGGCTCGTTGATGTGTGTCAAATTGTGGAAAGAAAGCGATAAATATATTGTTATTTACTAAAGGCCTAGAGTCTGGCTGTGTTCCATAAAAGTTGATGAGAACAGTTCCCTGTGGAATAAATGCAGTAACATAATAGTTATGAAGTCAGGTAATATGTCAAACCTGATGAGACATGCCAAGCATGGGCTTAATCTCTGTCAAGAGAACTGCAGTGTTTTTGACTGCATGAAGGACAACACTGCGGATATTAGAGAGCCTGGGCTAAGCACAACACAGCCTAACACTAAAGCATGACACTTACAGTTACATTATAGTACCATTATAGAACCAAACTTTTAAATTTCCCCTGATGATTTAACAAATGGCATCCAGTACCTTTTAACCACAAAATTCTAGAACTATACTGGAAGGCCCATGGATGATTTAACAGTAAAGTCAAATAATTTAACAATAACATTCTAACCGGATAACATCATACCGGATGTTCCACTAATGATTTAATAGGCATCAGATACCTTTTAACAATAAGATCCTAAAAACACACTGAAAGCTCCTTTGGTGATTTAACAATGGCATCCAGTGGCAAACATTAGGCTGTTGTCAGCCATCATATCAAAAGCATAGGCACACGTTTTAATATATTCTCCATGTTTCTTAAGTGAATTAATGTTGTAGGCCACAGCTCTAAAATTGCTAAGACTAGTACCTTTTAAATAAATGTAGTCCTCCATCTTGGAAATGAAAATGTGTATTTTTAGTGGATAAGTCAAGGATACCAGCTGACAGGAGGGAGGAATCTTACTTTGCAGTAACCAAATTAATGTGTAAAGCATTACAACACTTCTCAACCACTGAAGCTCCCTGGTTTAGGCTAAGTAGCTTAATACAAAGTATATTTGAACAGTTGGCACCTTCATCTAATTAGTCAATCAGCCAATCAGGTTCGAGCAGCACACATACGATCATGCCAACACTGGCAAAGATATTCAGTTAATTTTCAGGCATCAAAATAGGGAACACTGTGATCTCAGTGACTTGTTGTCAGATAGCATGGGTTGAGTAGTTCAGAAACTGCTGATCTTCTGGGAAACCAGATATCTAGAGATGGCACAAAATGGAATAAAAACAACAACCAAATAAAAGGCCATTCAGTGAGTGGGTGAGTGGAAGGTAGAACCATCTTGTTGATGGGAAAGGAAAGGCAAGGCTTCTTCGAGTTGGCAAAAAGGAAGCATACAGTAGGTTACAATGATGTATAATGCTTTTTGATAAAATGCCATGTCATAAATATTCATAGAGATGACAAAAGTAGGAAATATCTGCCCCATCCTGAGATGTTCTACCTGCAGATACATACAGTGATACCTGTTTATCATGCAGTAGAAAGAGAAAATCTTACAGTACTTGAAAGTTTGAAAAATGCAGCACTCATCTTTGATGGGTGGACAAGTGTATCTCAATATCACTATCCTTCAGTGACAGCAAACTGCATTGAAAAAAATGATGAAGGACAAAGTTCTACAAACCAAAGAAGCATACAAAGCTCAAACATGATCCTAGATAGCAGAAGACATAGATGATGTACTTTAAGTTGCCATTTAATAGAAAATACTTGTCAATATCTGTCAACAATGCAGAAAATACAGACGTAGCAGTTAGAAGGAAGAATTTCATTGTGCTGAGCATTAACACATCAAACCTGGTCTGCAAGAGTCACAGAGCTTCTCAGTAAGTAGGCCTAGTTTCTTGTTTTCTTTTGATGATACTTTTTGAAAGTAGCTGTAAAATATCTGTCTACCTGATTACGTAGGCATTCATGCTGTAAATACAGTGGAGCACATCCCATAGTATTGAGTTGTATCTTACAACCCAGACTGACTCCTTGTGGAATGTAGAAAGCAGAGGAATGGAATAAAGAAAATACTGTTGTAAATATTCTTTCTTTTTATCCTCTGTGATATTTAATCTCAGTTTATCCATATATTGATTCCTGTGAAGCACTGTTATGCTGTACTCTTTTGATATCATTCTTTCAGGTGTTTGCAGACCCAAAGAGACCCAAGTGTTCTGCTTTAAATAAGCTGTTTGAAGAAAACGACAGTGCCCTTGCAAACCAAATCAATGAAATCCTGTCCCCAAGAGATTGGGCAAGAAAGGAGGTGCAGATCTACAGAGACATGCCAGCACTAGAATCCCTTTGCTTGGTTTTGGGGAAATAAGGATTTGTTGCTGGTGTTTTTCGCACTAGCTGATAGAATCAATCAGGAAAGAGCTTGTATTTTACAAAAGAGAGTGAATATACTTGTATTTCTTACTAAACTGGAAAAGGCAAAATAAATGTGAGAAATTGTAATTAAAAATATAGCTAATTAATAATATCCATAATTAACCTGAGCATTGTATGTAACAGTGCAGGTTGGTGAGGTTTTTTTTTTTTTTTTTTTGCAAAGTCTCAGTTGTATGAGGGATATGAAGGTTAGCGCCTTCGCTGCAGCAACAGAAATGGATAGGTGACCTATGGAAAAGAAGGAGCAACTGCTTTTACAACAGAGTAACAAATTAGAGAAGCAGGATAAACTGCTAGCAGGAATGCAACATCAAAATGAAGTACAGAGCTTAAAAAAGGCTAGTATATCCAATTTACACACAGAGAAAGATCAGTGGCTGTGTTCAATTCTATGACCGTGAACTGAATCCTACTTTGAACTTGCCCATATTGGCAGGGAGAACAATCAGAGTATTATTCAGGAGCCCTGCAAAACAACAGCACTGAATTCAACACAAACTGGAGTTAAAGCTACCTGTTTAAAAATTGATTAGCCCATTGGCTAATTAAATAACTGTGCAAACATACTATACTTGAATGTAGGTCAAAATGTCTAAAATCCTGTTGAATGCTTTTTGAATGTTCTGTTCGGTTATCTGGAAAACGTTTAAACTTTTGCTTTTTGTCTCAAAAGTTTATACTTTTTGCTTCAATAAGGAAATATAACTCTATTTGTTGTTGTTTAAACAGAATCATTAATTCCACCTCCTTTCATTTCCATTTAATAGATGGATTAAACACACTCTTGTCTTGGTATGTAATGTTGCCTCCAACAGAGCCCTTGTTTGTGCAATAAGCCCTTGCTAAACAATTACTTTCTATACCTATCTAATTCAATACACAGATTCATTAATATAGAAGCAGCAATTCAATAATCTTAAATAGAATGATCTCCTGAGCTGAGTCCAAGAGTTTGGGTTCTACAACCATGCAAATCCATAATGATTTATTCTGTATATGTGCTTTAAAGGCTCTTTTCGTATTGCATGTCTAATATATGAGATTAATATTTGTGAAATGGAGATTATCACCATATAAATTATTTCATGTAAGAAAATCCTGTTCAGAAAGTGCTCACAATCACATTGAACTCTAAGTGTTTGGTTTAATTGCAGTCTTGGTAGACTGTATTTATTTTAGGTGCCATCATCAAAATGCTCTGATGTTGCTTTTTGCATAACCTTTCTTTTTGTTTGTCTACACAAAACCTTTTATAACTAAATAATACCATTTAATGACTGTATGACTCAAGTGGTTCACTTCCAGGCATATCATCAATTAATACAATATTTTGACTTGTTTTTAAAAGTCTGGAAGTGAGCCAGGGAAATGTCTGCTACATGTTTAGCCAGACAGCATCTGAGCTTTAGAGCTGTTAGTTTGTGATGTTGTTAACCTCATATGGCAGTTGCATTTCAGATCAGACGCTAACTGATCTGTTGGGGCAGATTTTTCCATTCCTTAGCACAGGAGCACTGTTCTGGAGAGAGCTGTTTACAGACAACTCATATGGCAGTAGCACTGGTGACTGTGTTGCCTTATAGAGTAAGATATGCACCTGTGTGTCTAAAAGTGCACTATTGCTGAAGAGGTTTACTCTGTGTGACTGAGTATGAGAATGTGTGTGGTTTGCACCTGGGTGTCCTAAGTGTGTTGCCACTAGATTAAACACAACGGTCTTGAGAATAGAGAAGTGCATTATCTGCCTGAGAAAAAGTCTTGTGAAATGACCTTTTTTTTCATCAGCTTTAATGCTAATTATGTACTTATTGGGTTTATCACTGTTTGGTAGGGCAACACATCACCACACGCTGTGCTGACAAGGCTATTTAGGCTATCCTTTCAAACAGGCCCATAAAATCAGTGGAATACACCAGACATCTTCTCAGTGCATTTCCAAATTGTGATATCAGTGTAATAAAAATGAAAAAAGAGAACACAAGCCATCCTCCATTAACAAGCCTTCAGTATGATTGAATCATAGCAGTAAACAAGCCACCTGGTTGGGACAGCTGGTTTTCAGCCCTCCATATGAATGCTACACTCTATGTAAGTAAACAATTGTACATAATTGCCTTCACATTGTTATTATGACGTATTACTCAATCACACCCCATTAGTGTATTGAATGGTTTTGTTCTGATTCTGTTGTTTTTGTGGCTTATGGCAATGCCTTAGATGGAAATAATGGTTATAGCCTATACTGCCAAAAGTTTGTGGACACCTGATCACTGATCATGGGACACAAAATTGGAATTAAACAAGTGACCCGGATGAGTTTGTATGCTGTAGCAGTATAAATTTCCTTTACTGAAACTAAAGGGTCCAAACGTATATCAGCATAATAATGTCTCTGCACACAAAGCAAGGCCCATGAAGACATGGTATGACAGGGCTGGAATGTAAGAACTCAAGTAAACCCCAATGAAGACTTTTGTAATATACTAGAACATCAGCTGCACTTCTCTCCTTCTTATCCAACATCGGCGTATGACTTCACTCATGCTTTTTTGGCTGAACGAGAAATCGCAACAGCCATGTTCCAAAGTTTTGTGGAGTACTTTTATGGAGTAATGTTGGGATACTAAATCTGGAAAAAGATGGTCAATAAAAGACATATAAGCTCAGTGGGAGACATTGGGATCACCTCAGTTGTGTCCTCAAATCCCAATCTATTGTCAAAGTTACTGTACCTATAGAAAGGCCCTTTTAAACTCCAACTGCTAAATTGTATAAATGAGATAAATGGAAGTCACACTGGATAAGGGCATCGGGCAATTGGCATAAATGTGTATGGTCAGATGTGTACAAACTTTGGCTATGTAGTTTATTTCTATCATGTTTTTATTACAAACAAAATACAGGGAGAATGCACCAAAACGAGTAGGACAAAAACAACCATTTTCTATGAAAGATACCTACAGTACATCACCCCAACTTAAAACAAGTGTTGTCTGAATATAAAGCCATTTTGGATGACAAAGGTACTTGATGATAGTTGATGTAGGTAGTTGATGGGGGTTTCAAATCTCATTTTGAATCTAGTTTGAGGAAAGCTGAATCTTCATTTTTGTGAAACTGGTATAAACTGGACCTCTAAAATCATAATGGGATGCTAAATGAGTTCTTTATTGAAGGCAGAAACACTTGGAGCATGAATTTGCCTTCAGATGAAAAACACTCATCTTAATACTGACAAACATAAATATGTGGTATGCCAAAAGTTTCTAATTATAGTGATTAAAAAAATTTAAAACAAAGAGTAGGTGTAGAATGTTCAAATAAAATATTGTGGTTAATTTATAAATACTCCTTGGTTGCATAATGGGTATTTAAAAATTAGGTCATTTTCAAAACAAAAAAAAAGGATGCCCAAAAGTGCATTACTGGCTACATACCCTCTATTACTGATTTCTGAACACTATTCAGTATTTCATGGAAATAGCATAAGCACTTCATTATTTCTAAGGAATCTGTTAAAAAACACTTAATGCAGGACTATTAAAGAAAATTATTACTGAAAAGAATATACTAAGACTTTGCCGACATTTGCAATTTTGTAATGACCAATAGGCTTAATTGCACATTAACCCTGAGTCAGGGTTTTGTAGTAAACATTCACCTTGCTTGTGACAGTAGAAAAGCCTGATTATTTAATAAAGCAGTTAAAATTGAATGTATCAGATACAAGATTTGAATGGGTTGCAGTAAGAGCCTGCTAGCAGAAATAAACAGCATCATAGTTGACATGACTTTGCTGTTATATTGGATCTTTTTTGGAAATTTGTTTTTATATTCTATTTATTTTATAGTGTGCTAAGTATCTAATAATTAATGGGGAAGAATGTGGTTATTTAGTTTTCAGCATATACCAAAATAGCACTTAATATTGGTCATTTCTGTATTTCTATATTCTTGGTAATATATACTAGTATCTCTGCTGTAATAATGTGGAAATTATACAAGGTCTTTTGTTTTGAAATATAGGGCTATAAAATAAAGTCAAATATGTTGCACATGGTAATTAAAAAGAAACCTTAAAAAAGTTGCTTATATTTATCATCAAATGAACATTTGCTACTACAGTAAGCCCCTAGGGAATAATATAAGAGAACAAATTAAAACAAATTTGTAAATGACTAAATGAAATGGGAAATAAATTGTATCGTTATGTGCATTGTAATTTTGACTATTATTATTAGTATTATGAAATATGTCAATGTAATCATTTTACTACTTCTACTGTGAATGAATTCATTAATTAATATCTTACACTACAGACAGAAGGATATTTATTTATTTGTTTGTTTGTTTGTTTGTTTGTTTGAAATCCCATTTTAAAACCGTGTGCATTAACATGGACTTGGTGACCTCTTTACTGCTATAACAGCCTCCACTCTTCAGGAAAGATTTTCCACTTGAGTATGGCCATGGGGATTTGTGCTCATTCAG
Organism: Tachysurus fulvidraco; assembly: GCF_022655615.1. Classification (NCBI taxonomy): domain Eukaryota; kingdom Metazoa; phylum Chordata; class Actinopteri; order Siluriformes; family Bagridae; genus Tachysurus; species Tachysurus fulvidraco. Next base: position 9,048,291 of record NC_062531.1, on the reverse strand, counting down.
TTTCTAGTGCCCAAGAGGTTAAGCAGTGATGTTGCGTGAGGAGGCCTGGTGTAAAGTTGCTGTTCCAATGCATCCCAATGGTGCTCAGTAAGGTTAAGGTCAGGGTTCTGTGAAGGCCACACAAGTTCTTCCATACCAACCATGGCAACCCAGGTCCTTTGTGCACTGGGGCGTTTCATGTTGGAAAGTTTTGGGCCAATTAATTCCAGTTATGGGAAAATCTTAAGGCTGTAAGCATTGTGTAGTCATATTTTCAGCTGCATGTGCCTACACACACACACACACACACACACACACACACACACACACACACACACACACACACACACACACACACACACACACACACACACTAAAGGCACTGAATACAGTAACCTTTGAGACTCATATCACAGCTGTGTCATTCAGCCTCATTTATTCATACTGAGTGGGGAGGGGTGTATTTTATACACACACATTCCTCTGAGATGCATTACGCACACAGCTCATGCGTCAATCAAACATATGCCATCTCAGAGGATATTGCCACGACCGAAAGTGATCAAAGATTTAAAGAGCTGAATATAATCATCTACCTAAAGGTTATTCAAAGGACATTGGAAATGTTTTAACAAATGTTTGTTTCATTTTGCAGTTTACTTTTTGAAAGTGCGTGGTTATATAAAACACACATATATAACACAAACAAATTGGGCCCCAAAGATCAGGTTATTTATTACATTGTGTTAAGCTGTACCTGAGAATCTCATGAGTCACCCACAGAGTTGAACAGAGGAAGGGAAAATGCTTAAATGTGTGAAATAGAGAGAATTTCCTAATACAAGCCAAAACAGTTTCATCCCATTTTCATTTCTAAGCTCATGTAACAAAGACAGTTGTCTTAATGACTCAAATAGCTGTTCCATTTTAAAATTGTAAATCACACATGCTAAGACTCTCTGGACCTTGTTAAATACATTTAAAAACAGTGTCCTTATTAGAATGTAATTTATTAGTCAGAGGCTAAAATTCAAATTGGAATATTTCATTCTATGCATGGAGCTTGAATGGTTGAGAACTTTTTCTGGGTATTGAAGCACACACAGATGCACAAACACACACCTGAGTATAAATCGATTCTCTTAGATAGTCTCTACGCACTCCATGACGTGAGCAAGTACCAGTGGAACATTTTGAACTGTTCTAAATGCACAGGACAAATTTTCAATCATGATGGATATCAGCTGCAGTGTCTTAGACACACACACACACACACACACACACACACACACACACACACACACACACACACACACACACACACACACACACACACACTAGCGGTTTATAAGAGGCCAGAGAAGACACCTAATGTGTCTGTCTATGGTATTGGAAGCTTTTCTGGATAGAGCAGAAGATTAGTTTCAAAACTTTAGAGCAGCTACAGTGTATTCAGCTCCCTAGAGAAAATTAATCAGCCACTAGAGGAAGAGGAAACTCATGTTTCAACCGCTAATAACCTGAATACTACTATTTATGTGAGACTTAAGATTCTACCTAGTTAAAGAGCTGTTTCAAGATATGGGGCATTGATATTCCATCTAGCTTAACAAGGGCTATGGTTTAGGACCCTGAGTGGAGCAACAATTTACCCTCTTAGTGTGAGATTATCATTTGAATTTCCAAATCCCAACAATGCCACAACCATTTTTGACCAGGAGCCAATGAGCAAAATTGTCTCTCAGTACAGTAGGTGTACTCTCTCCCCTGTCAGTCACAGTGACACTGCTGGCAAATCATGGCATCTGTGAGCTTACATATGAGGAACAGCATGAGTAGAAAATTGGAATGGCTTGTCTTGGAGGAATCACATGCAATTCTTCCATTCTTACTGGCAAGTAGCTGTTGCATAATAAAGAAGAGCTGGCTGAAGGGTAAGAACTGGTAGGTGACTTGGGGGAGGAAAAATACAAGGTCTAGAGATTATGTTTACTTCATACTTGCATCATCATCAAAATGTTAAAAAAGTCAATTAAAGAGTTATCCAGAAAGTACCATATTATTCTGTCAACTTAATTGCTGTTTGAATTAATTAAGGTTCTATCTGGCTGTTTCTCATTAACACATTCCTTAATCTCAGTAAATAAACAATTAATTGTATAGCTCAGCAGAGACAGACATTAGAAGCTCATTAAAGCCACATCACAATCATATGCATTTCAACTATCATCTTGTTCTTAATGTACTGAGACACAAGTTTCAGGTTTATTACAACATACTGATACAAACAAGCTCAGAGGATTGGGCAATACTCAGAAACCAGAAACAAGCAGAAAGTTTAAGCAGGCAAATGTCAAATCAAAGCAAAGTTCAAACCAGAGAATTAAACAGGCAAATAAAACAGCTCATAGACTAGCGCAATACTAGGTAATGCTTGACTGAGAGTCGGTATGAGCGGCGGTATTAGGAAATGGTTTGTATAATGTTTTTTCTTCCTGGTTGCATGTTAGTGTTGTAAATACAGTAAGTGTGGATATCATCAGTCGACACTGAGGCTGACTGGGAATCATGGGTAGTATAATGTACTGTACATGACAATACATGCAAACTGCTCCACTCTATAATGGGCCAGAATGTTTACACAACATAAAAGTACAAATATTGTTAACCACAACCATTTTGAGCATAAATAAATCATCTATGGCTGAAAGTGTTGAAATCAATTGGCTTATACTGTAGCTTCTTTAAGCATGCATCCTAGATGATGATTAGCTAACTCACAAAACCTTATAATCCCAAGTTGTTTAGTTAATTTGGAGAAACTGAACCCCATTAGTAATGAGGTTTATGTGGTTAACTCATTTTAACCAATATGCAAGATATTGCTCTATAACACTGAGGTCAAAATTTGTAGTGATGAGAATCAAGTCTTTAACTTTGGAACATTTCAAGGTGGCAGTGATGTAAATGATTAATAACATTAATAACATTATTACATTATTACCCTACATTATCCCCTACCTCTATTTTGCTGCCAGTCCACATGTCAATTCAATAAAAAGAGTATGCTCTGGTTTTCTATGGATGTTGATGATCTTTTTGATAGTGTTTTAGGGAATAAATGCCTTTATCACAAATCATAGAGCAAGAGTCACCTCAATCTCAATGCCACAGAGTCATGTAAATTTACCATTTGCCTCAGTCTGGCTTTGCCTTTTTTCTCTAATAGCCTTGTAATTTTCTTCTGTTTGTGACTGTCTGGAATTGCTGACATGTGTACTACTCTAGAGCATTTTTGAGTGTGAATAACTCTTTAGTGTGTCCATGCTAAGAAATATGAACAAAACCAATAATGATGGTGAGACTGAGTTCAGCTTTGGTGCTGCTTCTCTCTCTGTCTCTATGCAGTTATTGATAATGATCAATACATAATGCATGAAAAACTGTAGGTAACTTAGCTTACAAAAGGGAATGCAGTCTGTCACAATAAATTGACTAAAGCTGTTATTCACAAATAAACCCTTTAGATAATGTATACATTTAGGTATAATGTCATACTACACCATTGGACACAGTTTGTGTTTTTCAGATCCTTGTTTTTCATTTTGTTTTACTGTAGTTTGGGCTTGTCCTCTTCTTGTTTGTGCTTTGATCCTGGATCTGGATCTGCCTGTGTTAACAATGTCTGCCCGTATTCTGACCCCTGCAAAGCACTATGATCATGGCACTTGAAATAATAAAACCATTTACAGCCACTTGCCTCTAGCTTTCCTTTGATATACACAGCTTATTAGTAGGTTCTGGTCATTATGTGTTCTTCAGTGGAATCCAAAATAGTCAAATATAATGGATTCGAGCAAGGACTATTTCCCAACGGCAAAATAAGTGACACCCAGTGGTCCAGTTTCTGCTCCAGTGTCTTAAGTTTCAACATCCAATCGGACCTTTTTTTAATTAGAATAAAATATGCCACTTTAGAGTTGTGTATCTAGACAAATGTCAGGACTAGGGGTAAAAAGTTAGAGAAGGTTCAGGATCTTCAATGTGCATGCCGTGACAACTTGCCTAGGGTCATTAGTATTCCTCAGGACTTTCAGCAACAGGATGAGCACATGCAGTCCCCACTGAATTAATTAAAGTTTGCATTGCTTGGTGTAGCAGTGAATATGTCGGCACTGTTCACAGTATGAAACAAAAGTCTGCTCATAACATTTGAATAGTTTGAAAAGAGAAGTATAATTTGTATAGAGTAGACTTGTATGCATCTGAGATCTCATAATTCTCATCATTTACCAGATAATTCACCTCACTGAATGTCCATAGCTAGGAGCCTCAATATTGTAATTGCACACAAGCTGGGAGGAAAAAAAATTTCAGGTTTTTTTGGTGGTTTATTTTTTCTTCTGCACTTTTCAGACTTTGATTCATTTAAGGAGCATGATGACACTGATTTATTGCTCCAGACATCCTATAGTGCAGTGCTTCTTAAAGTGGGCTCTAGAAATCCCCAGGGGTCCATGGTGTATAACCAAATAAGAATCTGTCGATTTAAAATTGTGCATGTGTGTGTGGGTGTGTATATGCATTAAATATTGATGATTGCACATATTTCATCTTATGTGCTGAATAGTTGAATAACTATATTAAATATTTCTAAAGTTATGAGGATTTATTTACTCTAGCTTCTACCACATTTCCCCTAGAATAACACACACATACACACCATACAAAAATATATGTTCTATTATTATTATTATTATTATTATTATTATTATTATTATTATTATTATAACTGTTTCTAGCAGAACGATCACATACATTGCACATATTTTCCATATGTGATTATGTAACTAATATGCAATTTCAGCTTGTCAAAAATGAATGAACTTATTGACTTATCTTCAGTGTCCACTTCACCTTGGACAGGGTTACAGTGGATCTGAAGCCTATACTATAAAATAAAGGAACACACCCAGGATGTGAAGGTGATCCATCAGAGGGCACCGTGGACACACTCAAGTCCACCTACTGCCATGTTTGTAGAAAATGAGAGGAACAAGGACAAGAGCAATAAGTGCGAAACTCCACAAGGAATTTAACCTGATCTCAAATGTTAAGTCAGAAGGAAGACTAAAAAAGTTAGAGAGGAAGGATATAGTCCTGTAATGCAGCATCAGCATTAGACAAAGCAATATCTCTCAGTTTCAGCCCATTCATGACAATTGCATTTTTTTTTTCTCTTCTCTTTTTTTTTCTCTTCTCTTCTTCCATACTTTTGGACGGTTTTATTTACGGTTGCGTTTTAAATATGGAATGCGATTTATTTTTTTTAATGTCGTTAATTATTCCATTATTTTCTAGAAGCCCGATCAATGAAAGAGAAGTGAAATGATGCGCGGAGAGAAAGAAAGTAAGCAGCTGCTGCCACGGAGCGTCTCGCGCTTTTCCAGCATCGCGTCGAGAGAGAGAGAGAGAGAGAGAGAGAGAGAGAGAGAGAGAGAGAGAGAGAGAGAGAGAGAGAGAGAGAGAGAGAGAGAGAGAGAGAGAGAGAGAGAGAGAAGGAGCGCGAGCGCGAGCGTATACCACCTCTGTCTATCTGAGCATCCTGCGGAAATCGCGGAAAGAGCTCGTGCGCTGCGCTGCTTCTCTCCGCGAAGCAAATGCACGCGCTCGGATACTCGGCTTTTTAAACGCGCGGAATGTCAACAAAGACGCGGCGGATGCAGGAGTGAAGCTTTCACTTGTCTCTAAACCTTGATATCGCGAGTATTTCTTTTATCCTAAGCGAAACCTTGGACACTACTTCATTTCACCATTAAGGCTCTTTCTTTCTGATGATTTTTATTTACTTTCTAAAGGTGAAACGACCACTTTAACCAAGTGTTCAGGGTGCGGAGATGCTTGAGTAGAAAGTTTATTTATTTTCGCTGGTAAGTAAAATTTGTATACTGTATTTAATTCTCCACCGTTAAAGCAGAAACTATTGTATGTTATTTTATTCTGCTCATCTCAAATAAATAGCATGTACTGACCCGAGCACAGTGTTTTTCTCCGTATTCGCCATAGTTTCAAAATATTAAAGTCTTCTTGTCCCACTATTTATTTTGAACACATTTATCTTTCATATTGGAAATGTTTGACAGACATAAATGTGAATCCAAACCTAACATAATTGTGTTGTTTGCTTTATTATGACATGTATTTGTTTCAGTAGTGGAAATCAACAGGTCTGAGAGCTGCCTAGACTTTAGCAGGTCTGCTCCTTATGGCACTGAACAATGGCTTAGTGAGCAAATGAGAGCAAAATGTTACCCTCGTGATTCATTTTAAGTATAACACGCTCACATTTAATCCCATTTTAATCAGCAGTAAAACGCCCATCAACGCCTTAAACCCTTGACATTTTATTTTCTCTGTCTGTGTGAAGAAATCAGGGAGCTGTAGCCTTCTAGGTTACTCAGAGCAGTAGGTTAGCTTCTGTGCTAATTGACCTCATCCTACCTAGTTTGGTCTATTTCTCTTTCAGTAATTTATGCAAATTGTTTAATACTTTAAAGCCATTATCGGATGTATCTAATAGATGTTAGGAAAGTTTCATCCTGATTAGACATTTACATTTGGGCAGAAACTGTAAGAATATCTGTTTTATCCTGTAGTTTTGATCCTCTAACAATCTCTGTTTCTTTTCCATGTGTTCCATTCCATCCCTTATTCCATTCACTTTCCTCTTCTCTGATTTCTTTTACCTCTTTCTTCTTTTTTCCCTCTGTCTCTTTATTCTGGTGCTCTCTCTCTCTCTCTCTCTCTCTCTCTCTCTCTCTCTCTCTCTCTCTCTCTCTCTCTCTCTCTCTCTCTCACACACACACACACACTCACACACATATTTATTGTCTGCTCTGCCTTTCCATTCTGCTTTTTGCCCTTTCACTCTCTTCAACTTCTTCTCGATTCCTCACTCCTGTCTTATGTTTTCTGTTTCCCCTTCTTGCCCTGCCTCCTCTCATTCTACTCCCACCTCAGTGCATTCTCCCCCTAGTTCTGTGCTGTATTTTTCAGTGCTTAATCCATATCTTTTCAGATTCACTTCCTCACACTGGCACTTTCTGCTTTCATGTTTCTGTAGATGGTGTCTGATCTGAAGTCAAGCTGGTTGTGAAGGTGCTTGACCTATTCCCCTCACCCCCAGACGGAGTAACCATGGCTGCAGGCGTTGCGGCCTGGCTCCCCTTTGCCCGGGCAGCGGCCATTGGCTGGATGCCCGTGGCCAATTTGCCCATGCCGGTTGCTCCACCTGACATGAACAAAAGGCAGGACGAGCTCATTATCCTAAACGTCAGTGGCCGTCGTTTCCAAACGTGGCGCAACACCCTGGACCGTTTTCCTGATACCCTGCTTGGCAGCTCTGAGAAAGAGTTCTTTTTCAATGAAGAGACTCGTGAGTACTTCTTTGATCGTGACCCTGACGTGTTCCGCAGCATCCTGAACTTTTATCGTACTGGCAAGTTGCATTATCCACGCTATGAGTGCATATCAGCTTACGATGAAGAGCTAGCCTTCTTTGGGATCATCCCTGAGATCATCAGCGACTGCTGTTACGAAGAATACAAGGACCGCAAACGTGAGAACGCTGAGCGCCTAATGGATGACCTTGAGGACAGCAAGGACAGCAAATTGCCACATATGACTTTTCGTGAGACCATGTGGCGTGCCTTTGAGAACCCGCATACCAGCACCATGGCCCTGGTTTTCTACTATGTCACTGGCTTTTTTATCGCCGTGTCTGTCATTACCAATGTGGTGGAGACTGTACCGTGTGGCTCTACACCCAACCAGCGGGACATACCTTGCGGAGAACGCTACACGGTAGCATTTTTCTGCATGGACACAGCATGTGTCATGATCTTCACCGTGGAATATTTGATGCGGTTGTTTGCTGCACCAAGTCGCTACAGATTCATGCGCTCTGTGATGAGCATCATTGATGTTGTGGCTATCCTGCCCTACTACATTGGCCTGGTTATGACCAACAATGAGGATGTGAGTGGTGCCTTTGTCACACTGCGAGTCTTCCGCGTCTTCCGCATCTTCAAGTTCTCACGCCACTCCCAGGGCCTGCGCATCCTGGGCTACACGCTGAAGAGTTGTGCCTCTGAGCTTGGCTTCCTGCTCTTCTCCCTCACCATGGCAATCATCATCTTTGCCACTGTTATGTTCTATGCTGAGAAAGGCTCCGCCTCTAGCAAGTTCACTAGCATCCCGGCCTCCTTCTGGTACACGATCGTCACCATGACCACACTGGGGTAAGTTGTGCTTGTTTTAACAGTTGGTGTTTGGGTTCCGACTGTTTGCAAAAGTTTTGTTGCCAAATGCCTTGTTCCTCTAGACCATAGGAAACAAAAACTGAACATTTAATATTGCACTGGCCCTGGATGTATTGTCTGTAAACGGTTCATCAATGAAGAGTCAGTCTGCAGGGAAGGGGTATTTAAGAATCTATTTACCAATCAGTCTTATATATAATCTATCATTTTAATGCATGTCCTTCTGATTCAGCTACCCTTCAGGCTGTTGATGTCATTGGTCCTCTTGTATAAACATGATTTAAACTCTCCTTATATAAACATTGAATTCTGTCTTCACTAACTAGCACCTGTATCTGACTGTATCTGAGTTATGTTCTTATATAACTCTGAAATGTAGCAGTGGTGCGCAGATGTGAGCTTGTAGTTAACTTGTTGCCTTTGGGCTGACTTTATTTATTGTCATTCATCTTCCAATTAATATTGTAAGTGGAGTGAAACAAGCTGAATGCCATGCTTAAGCATCTCCTACATTAAAACAAGCAGTAGGCAGAACTCAATAATTTCTTTATGTCATGGTATGTTCTGCTTTATGGCCTGTGACTCTTAAGTGGCTCAACAAAGAAAAAGGAGAGAGAGAGGGAGAGAGAGAGAGAGAGAGAGAGAGAGAGAGAGAGAGAGAGAATGAGAGTCCCAGATACACTCTGCAGGATGATAGGTTTTATGAGAGTGCTGGATTAATTAAGATTATTGGTTTATGAGTGAATAATTGAGGTGTTAGCTTTTATGAGTGAGGATATGAGTCATGACAGATTATTGCTGCCTCTGAAATGTTGAAGCAGTAAAACACGTAACTGGGTCATCAGCTGTGTATACACGAGTTTGTGTGTGTGGGTGTGTGTTTGTGGGTGTTATATATGCAAAGGTGCAGTTTTCAATGTCACAATCAAATGTGCTTAAAAGAAAGGTCCACTCTGACATGCAAAAAATATTTAGCTAGGAATTCTTGGGACAGAATTGCGTAAAGATTTTGGTTGGTTGGTGCTGTAATTTTTTTCTATTCTCGTGGCAAGTTGGCAGTTGCGTTCCGTGCTGATGGGGCCATTACTAGTTACAATTGTACTTAGTAGGGAAAAAATTAATAAAAGATCTCTTAAAAACAAAAGAGCAAGAGCTTTGTTTCTCATTCACCATTCTCCATTCTCTTTTCAGCGATGCTCACTGTCCTGTTAATGTGGAATCTAGTGGAGTCAAAACATTGGACTCAAATTGTAGATGCATTGCAGCTTTACAGTGAGGTACAGAACTATGGGCTACTTTCAGGGATTTGACATAGTTTTGAAATAGTTCTCTGGTTTGGTTCTCGCATCTACAGGAGCATTGTTTACATTTAGCCGTTCAGCGAGACAGCAACATGACCTTCATTAGCAACAACACAATGTTATTTGCTATAAACTCTCTGGCTAAGGTTAGCCTGAGTGTTTGTTACTATTGGTATATTCTTACCTTAATATTTTGTTGTGGGGATGACAAAGTATACAGTCTGAAGCCTCTTTCCAGCTTACTTAATTTGCAAGTTTTTGAAGGGAATCTCTACAATTCTATCCCGAGAATTTCTAGCTAAACTCGAGTGTTTTAGGAGTGTTTGACCAAGTAATCCATTAGCATGAAAGTTGAAGCTTTTATAACGCAATCTTTTTTTGAGCAAAGTGTACATATGTGGAGGGGAGAGAAAGCCGGACAGACTAAAGGATTGAAACACTACTGTATTGGTCTGTATAGGTGGAGATGAAGCAAGAGCTAAATCCCTTAGGCACTGCTACGAGCAGGCATTGTGGGTAATGCAGGAATATAAGTCAACAGAATTCATTACACAGTAAATATTGGATGCCTCTGAAGATCACACGTTAATCATTAAGATTAAAATGCAGGTCCTTTAGGGGGAATTTAATGGTGGATTACTTTAATAGTGTGATTGTTCATTTTTGAATACGAAAACATTATAACTTGCATATGAACTATTAGTGTGTGTTTGTGTGTGTGTGTGTGTGTGTGTGTGTGTGTGTGTGTGTGTGTGTGTGTGTGTGTGTGTGTGTGTGCTGCAGAAGACTGTGCACTCCTCATCAATAAAGCATACTTTAGGGCTGTGTTGTTGTGACTAACAACATGCTCCACAGCGTCTGCTGACAAATGGAAACCACTAGGATATTTCCAAGCTGTTTGAGAGTCTATAATAGAGGAGGGAGAGACATCTGAAAATGTCTGTTCAGACAAAAACAGATTGTATTCACTGATTTAGAAGGTCACACATTGCCAAATACTGAAAGGCTAGACCAAAGCTGCTTAGGAATTCCTGAATCTCTGCAGGTCATAACGTCAGCCGTTAAGGCAAACAGGAAGACGCACTTAAAATAAATCTTACTGCGACTTATCTGTGTATCTGCAGCTCTTGCTCATCATTGGTGTCCTCTCTCGAAAAGGTTTAAAGAGCAGAAATCATGGCCAAGTAATAAAACAGACCCACAGTGCTGCCTACACCGGACTGATTCTTGATATTAGGATGATGCTTATGACCTCCTTTTTTAAGGCGTATGTGCATCATAGTGAATAAACAACATACTGTAACAAGCTGCTTTACAACTTAGCCATGATGCCTGGGTTTTCCTTGTAACTGAAACCAATTTCTTCAATTTTCTTTACAACTAATTTACATTCAGAGCACACACTGCATTTTTCACTGTTGATCAATGCTCATCAAGTACAAGTAGTTAATGAATGTCAAGTGAATGAGATCCCCTGATTTATTTATTGTAAATGCACCGCTAAGCTCATTTGTGTAGTAGCAGAAGTTTGCTTTACACAGTTCACAGATGCTGCTTTGAAAAGTAAACCAAGAGGCATATTCATTGGTACTGATATTGCACGTCTGTAGTTTGTTACAGACGTGAAGCTGACTCATTGATCAGTGTCTCAATTTAACAGATTAGTTTTTAGTGTCTCTTAAAGCTCACAGCAGTTGTGCGTGCATGGAAGATTTCTTTTGTCGTTCAGAATTAACTATTTATATTTACTCTAAATTCAGTGAAGTGACTCAAAGTTCTCATGCATGTTGCATGTAATCTGAACGGAATGCATGCATTTTGTATGATCAGAGTTACCATAACAACGGGGGCAGACAATTCAGTAGCCTGGGCACTAGTGACAGGCAGAGTAATTAAATTTTTTTATATTTTTTTATTATTCATTGCTTTAAACCATTAAAATATATATATATTTTTTAAATGGTCTTTGATGCCTTTCAGATATTTGACCTTGCAGTGACTTCGACACTATTTGATTAATTTAAAAATCTAATCATTTTAACTGTTGTTATTAATGATAATTCTATGTAAAATTCTACAAACCTTCAACCACACATTCTTTAGAATCTGTGCTAAACAGATCTCAGAGGGACAGATGGATGGACAGGCAGTCTGAAATCATGTAATTCTCTGTGATCTGTAGCAGAGACATAACCATCCTACTCCTTATACACTAGAAAAAATACATTTCACACAATCCCATGTTTAAACATATACACACTAAACTCATTGCGTGGTGATGTGACTCACCTTGTTGCTGTAACTATTGCGTGACTCGTTCTGATTCCAACTCGTTCCACGCTACACACTGAGCCACCGTCTGTGTGTCTGTAGAACGATCCTTTTTAGGTATTTAGTGTGTATATGAATGACACACAAGCTTTTCAGCGTAAAGAACACACAGTATGTGGTAACAGCGGAAAAACGAAAGAAAATACAGTGCAACAAAATGAAGACGCTGTGAACAAGAACAAAACATTCACTAATGACTTGCATTAGAAACTTTTAAAGAGGATGATAATCATATACAGTACATACACACACTACCCACTAGGAACATCTGACCGCCTGTATGTTCATGCAGTTATCTAATTAGCCAACCATGTTCCAGCAGTACAGTGCATATAATCATGGGTCAGGAATTTGATGATCACATCAAACATCAGAATGGGGAACTTTTGATCTCATCAAGCACAAAACATTGAACTGTTCAATGAACAGCAGAAGACCACATTGAGTTCCACTCATGTCAACTACAAGCAGGAATCTGAGGATATTATGGGCAGAGACGCAATAATACCTGCATTTTGGTCTTTTCCGGTGTTCAACTGTCCAGCTTGGGTGAGCCTGTACCTCTGATACCACTAAAGATTTTTTTTTCCTGTCAAGTTGCCCGAATATGTTAAGCATATTGTACACATCTACATCTGTGTGTTGTCATTCTTTTCTCTCTTTTTTGTGTATATCGCTATCCTCTTCTTAGTATTCTGTGCTTTCTCTCTGCTTCATTCTTTGTTTTAAGCACAGAGCGAGCCCTCATGTCAAGACAAAACACAGAGGCATGACTTCCAACAAGCGAGCAGTAAATTAAACATGTGCTGGCGTAAACGATACAAAAGAGAGAGAAACAGAGGGATAGATGGAGCAAGAGAGTGGAACTGATATACCTAATATAGCAGTTAGATTGTACATGTCACACAGCATACAGAGTCATTGAGATATCCTTGTTTGCTCTGTTGTATTTCAGTTAATTATTCATTGTAAAATAATCTATACAGACAGCTGGAGGAAGAGTGAGAGATTACTCCTTAAATCAGGGTCCCTTATACCTGTAAGCATGTAGATGTAAGACCTGTGATTTCTATAGGAGATAGCAGGTTATTACAATGGGAAAAGAATAAAACATGACAGTGAGGTTATTACAATTGGAAAAGAATAAAACATGACTGTGAGACATTTTAGCTCCGGTTAGCAGTATGTTATAGCAGCTCTGTCATGCAAACTCCTCTGTCCTCATAACAAAGCACTGACACTGGAGACTCCTTCCATAATTGATAAATAAATGTCTCCTTAACAGAACAATATAATATGAATAATTATTCACAAGTTTATACACTTTTTTACACTTCTTCTTCTTCTTCTTCTTCTTCTTCTTCTTCTTCTTCTTATTATTATTATTATTATTATTATTATTAATAATAATAATATTTGGCCATTTGTAATTCAGCTTAATCACTACTGCATGTCCGCCATTCCCCATGAATGAGCTGTTACTAAAATACTATTAATGTGAGCCGCATTTATGTTACAGACAGAACTGCTGCCAGAGCCGTGCTGGCATAGAAAATAATTCAACACCTTCTCATTCCAGTATTCAGTGCTGTGATTGAGTTGCTATAAAACAACAAAATAATACTCTGTCTGTTGAGTTTGTATGCTTTACGTGATAATCTACTGTTACATACAGTTTAACAACATGATAAGAATTTGACCGAGATATCAGTTTGAATTAAAAAAAAATCAGAGAAGCAAAGCAAGTGAGGAATTTACTGAGAGAATGTGTGTCTTGCAGATACAAAACCGGTCTGTTTAGGTTTAGTCATAGTATGTACATATGTATAGAGATTTTACACAGCAAGTCCCAAGTCGCTGTATTATGAAGTCATCTGTAGGCGTTCCTTGTTCTGGTTGCCATAGAAGTGCAAACTAGCATTCCAACTGACAGCAATGAAACATTCTGGAGGGATAAAATCACCAGTTTATATATGCACCATATTATACACGGTGAAGGAGAAGAGTGTGCTCTTTAACACGGATTAAGTGCACGCTACTGTCTTCACTCTCATTGGTAGTCACCACATCTAGTCGCTCCATATTCACATAAAGATATATTTTCCTAAACTTTGTAACCGGACACACCCACATAGTCACCAAATGTTTGCCAGAAGCCACCAGCTCTCACTGACAATGAGTCACCATTTGCTTTGTTGCTGCGAGTCACTGTATGTGTGAATGTATGTGTAATATTTGGATGATTTGCATTTTGTAGACTAAGCCACTAAACTTCAGATCTTCATCCCTTTCCCATGTCACTTTGCTACAATAGGATGTACACAGATTTATACGCAGCTTTAAACTTTTCCCTGAGTTTAGCTGTCACAGACAAAAATCAGACATTGACAAGGAATTCAGTGATGTGCTCACTGGTGGCTGATTTCATGCCATCGTGAACAAAGACAACCTTTTAGAAAGTTCAGGCAGCGTAAGAAATTGTTTTGGACCACTGCTGCAATTCGTGCTTAAAAGCCAACAAGAGGAAATAAAACGAATTGAACGGTTATTTATAGAGTAGTTCCATTGTTGAAACTTAAACAAAATATGTTAATGGGCAGAAAAATTATCCTTATTACCCAAGTTCACATTTAAGAATGCCTCAGTTTAGGTGACCTCATTTTCTGCACCGGCATAGATCATGGTGTCTGATAAAAAGCATAGGTTTTATGTTTTTTTTTTTGTGTGTCTATCATTATTTATCCTTATTGTATAGTCTGACATGGAGAATTTTATCTTATAAGCATATTATTGTTATCATCTCATAGAGTATGAAAAGTAACACTGTAACAGTAACACATTTTTGTACATATTTGTTTTTGCTATACTGTATGACGTTAACTACTAATATTACAGGATGAACACACCTCTTTCAGTGTTGATCCTAAATCCTACTCACAAGCGCATTACATCTGATGTCGGATTACATGTGACATGCATGTAAATGGAGATTACGTGTGGAATCCAGTTTATTCTTAGAGTAAAATCCAGGGAATCCCCAGTGGTTTGTGAAGGATAGTCGGGGAGACTGCAAGCTTTTGTAATAAATAAATAAATAAAATGTGTGGTGGTAAATATCATTTAGCCAGAGAGAGAGAGAGAGAGAGAGAGAGAGAGAGAGAGACAGACAGACAGACAGACAGACAGACAGACAGACAGACAGACAGACAGACAGACAGGCAGAAGGAGAGAGAGTGAGAGGGAGAGACAGACTGAGAGAGAGACAGACAAACAGAATGAAAGAGAGAGAGAGAGACAGACAGACAGACTGAAAGAGAGACACAGACAGCGATTCAGACAGAAAGAGAGAGAGGGATCGTGTTTTGTTCTGTTGGTATGAGATGGGGCTGGTAATGAGATGGGGATGACCTTTAGGCAGAGCTGCACATCCCATCTGACCTTTAAGAAAAACAGAGATCTCTCCTTTGAGCTTCAGCAATCCTACAAATACTAGAGAGAAGCAGATATAATATCCTTTTATCCTCCTCTCTCGCTTTCATTTGATGCCATAGAGCACTTTGCTGCTTTTTATTAATTTATTTCTTTTCCTCAGAAACAGACTGATGGATTATGGTTTTGTGTGCGGCACGATTTCATGTGAAAACGCCGCTCTGTTACTGACCGTAAGGACCGCCAAGGAGCATGAAAAGCAGGAATATAGGAGGAGGGATAGCACAGGGAAGTAAAGGAATAAAGGGTAAGAGATAAAAGTGAGAGACAGAGATGAGGGTGAAAAACTCTAGAAATGTGTTCAACCGGATTAATGCAGTCTGTAAAAACCGTGTGTGTGTGTGTGTGTGTGTGTGTGTGTGTGTGTGTGTGTGCTTTTTATGCTTCCTCCTCCACTTTCATATATTTCCATCAAAGGTGTTTGTGTGTGTGTGTGTGTGTGTGTGTGTGTGTGTGTGTGTGTGTGTGTGTGTGTGTGTGTGTTGTATGTCTTAGTGAGGACGAAACATTCATAAGTTTTCTTCTATCTATCTATCTATCTATTTCTTCTATCTATCTATCTATCTATCTATCTATCTATCTATCTATCTATCTATCTATCTATCTATCTATCTATCTATCTATCTATCTATCTATTTATTTAACTCTCATTTTTGCTGTCAACGAAAGCGGTTACTGAGGTTAAGGTCAGTATTAGATTGAATCGTAGTCACAGCCCCATTAATTACTAATTATTTAATGAGAAGTTCCTCACAAAAATAATAAAACAATTAACTGTGGGGGTGGGGGGTGGGGGTTGTTGAATGAATCATTCTTAGATGTTGAGTTAAAGGTTCAGTAGCGATTTGACCTCAGACATATGACATGAGATAAGGACACACAAGTAGTTTGACAAGAAAGCTACGAATTCACGAAGCTATTCACGGCTACCTGCTGCTGGAGGATCAGTCTCCTGCCAATACTAATCCAATTGTCTAGAAGAAGCACAGTAAATGCAGTATTATTGCTGTCATTGATGTTAGGTGGGTCAGCTTTGATTGATAAGGATGTGGAGGGTGTCACATATTTGGAATCAGCACCATTGAAAATATGTGCTATAATATGTGCTATCACAAGGAGATCTCAACATTAATACAAAATGGAAAAGTGCTTCAAACAAGTTGTCACTATATCTGTTTCTGACCCATTGGTTCAGTTTAACTAAGAATGAAGTGTTATGTTTATATGTTTACATGTAATGTGCCTGCTGTCCAAAGCACAGGTTTAGTGGTGCAGTAGTTAATCTGCCCAGTCTAGCTAGCTAGTTAAATAACAGAATGTTCTGGAATTATATCGGATGCTTTTAGCATAGTTGACTAATTATTAGCTTAAATACTGTGATACAGCAGGAATGTGCATGGTAACAGAAATACTAGCTGTAAAACTGAATCAGCCAGAGGCATAGATAGAAGAAAGAGGAACTTTGTTTAGACTCCAACCAAGCTGTTCCCCACCCCTCTATTACCACCAGTCTGGATTATTGTTTTTATTTGTTTGAATTTTTAATCACAGTTAAATAGGCATAGCACATATACAGCATAACTGATGTTATATGTGTCAAAAGATAATTTTGTGCAGAATTCATACTGATACGTATTCACCGAGTCTGGTTCCTCTCAAGGTTTCTTCCTCTTCTATCTAAGGGAGTTTTTCCTTGCCACAGTCACCTCAGGCTTTGTTCATTGGGGATAAATCCAAACACATTTAAATATATCTAATATTAATCTTTAACTTTTGTATTAGATTATATTAATCTTTGTATAATATTAAACCATTTGTGTTATGTTTGTTATGTTCTGTAAAGCTGCTTTGAGACATTGTCCATTGTTTAATGTTCTATACAAATAAATTTGTATTGAATCATTACCTGCCCTAGAGGTCAGGATTAACCAGTCAGATTGGAAAGAACAGAACATAAGCCTTTATTTTTTCACATACAGTATACATTACAGCACAGTGAAATTCTGAGGCTGGGGACAGACATGATACAGCACCATTGGAGCAGTAAGGGTTAAGGGCCTTGCTCAAGGGCCCAAGAGTGGCAGCGCTGGGGCTTGAACTCAGACTTTCCAATCAACAACCCAGAGCCTTCACCACTTGAGCCACCACTATCCACTTATACTGTACTTGATTTTAGCCAGTGAGCTAGTATAAACTTAGGGGTATCAAGGAGATGGCTAATGAAGTACTGGAGCTTTACTGTACTGCAGGAGGAGGACCCAAATGGTAGATCTAATTTTGTAAGATAAGTCCATGTCCCTTTCCCTTTCCGAATAGTATGTTTTTAATCATACAATTTTTGAATAATTTTCTGGACATCTGACAAAGTTATTTATTTCCTATTAACATTACTAATATGGCAATCCTACTTGAGTGTAGCTCATGGTTTACAATAAAATGACACCACCACTACTTCTTGTACTGCTACTGTCTAACTCCCACTAAAATGCATTTACATCAGTTTAATTGTAAAACCATGCAGCAATGGTATTTAGCATTTATTTACCCAGCCCTTAAAGTCTCTAAACAGTCGATAAACTAATTAATTTGCCGTTGTTATCTGTGAAAGTCAGATCTGTGCATTGGCAAAGTCTCAAAGAAAGCACTTCTGAAAGCAGAGAAATTTTTAAAGAAAAAAAAAAACACAAAATGGTACATCTTAAGGCATTTCATATTCTGAGCCCTGGCTTTTTGTGCTTTTGGAAAGTCTCTCAAAACTTTACCTGACTGAAAATGGAATTTTTCACAATCCTCAACCAATCAAACATTTTGTGTATCTCTGATTTCCCTGCTGAAATCTCCAGCATGGTCAGACCAACTACCAGCTGCTAAAACACAGGCCAAGCTGCACATTCTTTGTCTTTATTATTTGCCTTATTTTCTTATCAAGAGTGCTTAACAAAACCGATTAATAAAATGATAGAGATTTTCTGTGGTTGTGTTATTTTGTTAAAAGCACTCTGTGTATGATGGAGTGTTACTCTCTGCAATTAAGAATCGGTTTCCATCTCCTGGCACTTACCAGCTGGACAAGGTGGTCTAGCAGCTTGAACTGTGTTTTGACAGCTGGTAGCTGGTCAGACTAAGCAGGATTTTCAGCAGGGGTGAGTCTTGCTCCTCATTAGTTACACAATTACACAGTTTACACAAAGTCATTTGATGTGTCTGTTTTGAGGGGGGTGAATGAACTTAGCATATGTCCATTTAAAAGAATCTAAACTGTAATAGTGGTGCATTTGCAGATAGAGGGCACATAGTTTTGCTGATAATTTTGTTTTATAAATTTAAGATATTTAGGAATAGCTGCACCACTATTATAGGCCCAGTTAGTGTTTGTGTGCTGTTTTATGCTATTTTGCTATATAGTTTTACCAGGGTTAGAGTTTAATCATTTACTGCAGGCTTTACCTATTCTAATCTAACAGTTCAAACTGACCATCTGGCTTGCTGTATGATGTTTTTTGGTCTACTGTTTGATTGGGATTTCATAACATTAATGCTGGATTATTAGCGGCAAATAACCCACTGAATGCCTAGACACAAAATGCAGGGCCTGTTGCTAGAGCCTAGTGTGTGTGGGTGGACTGTGTTAAATAATGTAGGAATTGTACACTAGAAAATAAGTACATTAAACATAAGTGTAGAACTGAAATGCCATATGTGTGTATGTTTGCATGTGGGAAAGCATATTAAGCTCTTCAGATTTGCTTATCATTCTTCCTCAGGACGCATTCGCTGTCTCTCTCTCTGTGGCTTATCAAATTGCCTGTCTGTTAGTGAGCATGTGATTTCTGTACTTTTGACATTCATGATAATTTACCTTCCCCCCACACTGCTTGTGTATTTGTGCCTGTGTTCGGGCACAATCCTGAACACAATCCCTCTGTTTTTCACACTCCTTTCATCTGTCTTGTCATGACATGTAGCGCTTCTCTTTCTCTAATCCCTATCAAAACACACACACATGCACACACACATGCACACACACATTCACATGTACGCAAGCCTGCACAAGTACACTCAAATACAGAGAACATTATAATACGTATGATTAAAAGCACTGTCATAATGTAAACAGAAAGCATTTACCCAAATGTAACACAACACAACAAAATACTCATGCTTAAAAAAATGGAGAAATGTCAATGCACTTCTTATATCAAAATATCCATGCACTTCTTATATCATCTACTATAATACTGCTGCTGCAAATGGTGAACATTGTCCATGACCTTGATATGGGACAATGAGAGTGAAAGAGGGAAGTGGGAACGTGGGTAGGCGTGGATGGCAGGTTACGGGGCACGACCGGGAGGATGTGAAGTAGTGGTATATGGAGAGCATGGGATGGCATGGAACTGGGCAGGATGTGGAATAGTAGAATGTGGAGGGAGGGAGGTGTGGGGTATGAAGGGCAGGGTTTGGAATGAATATTGTGAAGCAGAGTGGTGGAGTATGGAGTGCTGGTATAGATTGAGACTGGAGTGATACTGAAGTGTTACGTGTTACAAATGGCAGGGTGTGGTATGGGGCTGCTAGGCTATGCAAATTGTGGGGTTTGGAGGGAAGGGTAAGGAATGGGACTGGTAGAATGTGAAGTTGTGGAGTATGGAAGGCAGGGTTTAGGATGGGTAGGTACAGGTTCTATTTGAAGATTACTGTGTGGAAATCTGTTTAGGGCAGCGTGTTAGATTAGGAATTGTGTGCAAGACTATGGACAGAAGTATCCAGAATAAGGATGGAGGACAAGAATGTGTAGAGATGACATGAGATGAAGATGATGCAGAGGTGTCATGTGGTTATTTCTGAAAGGCAGGATATGGCATGTGATTGGGATTAGGTAGGTACAGAGGGCAGGGTGTTGGTTAGGGCTGGGAGGATGTGGAAGAGATGTGTGGTGGAGTATGGCAGGAGGTGTTTGGAATAAGAATATGCAGCAGAGTGGGGTGGAATGGTGTGGAAGGCAGAGTGTAGAATGTGATGAAAATACAGAGGTGTCAGGTATTAGGGTTTGAAAGGCAGGTTGGGCACCTGATTGAAAAACCTTGTGAGGCATTGAAGTCAGATTGTGTGATGGAACTTTGGGGGCATGGACTGGTGGAGGATAAAAGGAGGTGTGCATAATCTGAGAATGTGGTGGAATAAAGTAGTAGATAATGGGGGACAGGGCGTTGAATGAGACTAGAAGGATGCTGAGGTATCAGGTGGTGACCTATGAAAGACAGGGAGTGTTGTGGTCTTAGGAGGAGATGGAGTTGTGAGGTATAGAGGGTAGGCTGTGTGGCAGGTTTAGGAGGATGAAGGTGTCCGGTATGAATTAAAGGGTGAGGGATGGGATTAGGTGAATGTGTAGTGTAGGTGAATGTGTAATGTAGGGCTTAGTGAGGGGTGGGATTGGGTTTATGTACAGAATGAGAATGGATTGGGAGGATGTAGAGTTGTGTGTTATAGATGGCAGGGTGTAGGGTGGGATTGGGAGGATGTGGAGTTGTGTGTTATAGATGGCAGGGTGTAGGATGGGATTGGGAGGATGTGGAGTTGTGTGTTATAGATGGCAGGGTGTAGGATGGGATTGGGAGGATGTGGAGTTGTGTGTTATAGATGGCAGGGTGTAGGATGGGATTGGGAGGATGAGGAGTTGTGAAGTATGCAGGGCTTGGTGAGGGACGAGATTGGATGGATGTAAAGAATGAGATGGGATTGGGAGGATGTAGAGTTGTGTGTTATAGATGGCAGGGTGTAGTATGGTATTGAGAGGATGTGCAGTTGTTGGGTAGGGCATACAAATAGATGGATGGAACTAGGATGATGACAGAGGGAATAGTATATAAAATGAGTGGATGTGGTGAAGTAGAGTGTTCTATGAAGGAATGTATATTAGCATAGTCATAAATTTGTCTTTTTTTCTCTTTATCTCTGCATGCCTCTCTAACTCTGTCTGCATCATAAAGACAAAGCACCAAAACTTTCTCATTCTTAATGCTGCCTACCATAAAGGCTTTTCACTTATTTCCTGACATTCTCCACAAGTCTTTGTTCTCTTTCCTCCTCCTATAGCTGATCCTGGATCCTTTCATGTTTCCTTTTATTTATTTAAATTGTTTTGTTCTATGTCAGTGTTTTATGTAGGCCATGCTCGAATAGCTTAAAAGCACTGTATTTTGGCAGTTTGATCAGAGTACCTGTTCCCTTCAGGCTGTTACATTTACAGGAGAATCAGAGGGGACACACACATACATACAAACATACAGACACACACACGCACTCAGAGAGAGTCAGTCACATGCACAGTCACCACATCGCCATACTTGCATAATTACATCAAGGTTATTTCACAGAACATTAGTAATATAGTCAAATTGATAGTATGGTAAAGATGATTAAAATTCCATTATACTGTATGTCAGCCATGAAAGTATAATTATATGCTGTTTGGAAATTAAAATGTAAGCTTTTTCTTTCTTTTAAATCGTTTAGAAATATTGGCTTGAAACTGGTCTCTATATAAAAGGTTCTACATGACTAATCTACGTACATCACTGACACTCCCTTCAAAATTAAAAACATCTTTTAAACTTTTTAACCTCCTCTGAATAAATTAGATGTGGTGACTAATTGTATAAAAGACCAGAGAATGACAGATTCATACGTACTATACATATTTTATACATATTTTATGTACTAAATTAATCATTATGCATATTTTATGCCCTAAAGTACTACATATTTTATACATTTTTTGGAAAGAAATGGGAGCGAATGAGAAAATGTCGAATTGTTTTAATGATAAGGTCACGGAAAGGTCACAGAAGCTGATTTGTATTAGATAATAGTTTATCTTTAACTTATTCACTGCTTTCTTTCAGAGCTAATGATGATGGCTGGATGGTGTTGTGGTTTGTTTATACACAAAGCTCATGGTTTGTGCAGATGGTAATGGAATTGATTTATTTCACTCATCTAGTGTCTTATCACTGAGCTACAGCAGAGCTCTTCTATCTGGGGGATGTCATTGAATCTACTTTCTTTCCGTATCTATTGCCTCCACTTTTTCTCTTGTATCGCAGACTCATCCTTCATGTACACTTTCAGCTCCTTTCCATTGTGGGCAATATGTACATCCACGAGGAGGCGCATCGCCAAACTCAATGTTATTCCACCCAAATATGCGTGAGTGTGTAACTGTGAGATTAACACTGAATTATGGCTATAGCTTTTCCACAAAATGTACCTTACTTACTCTGTATCCTGTATGAGGCACCAAATTGCAACCAAAGAATTGTCCAAAAGCTCAGTGAATTGAAAATGCTAAGGAGAAAAAATACAAGCTCGGATTACAGTCCCATTTGGTTTTACAGTAACGTTAGCAACACAATAACCTGTCATACAAAATGTTTTGTTTCTCTTATGCACTGCAGTGCCTGTACAGTCTCATGATTGTGTTCAGTAATTAGACAGGAGACAGCTGATATACGGTATGTTGTATGTGATTAATGTGCCATGAATACGCCTTGACCTAAAGGTATATTGTAACGCAGGTGCCTGTATTATATTTTATTAAAGTCCTTCATTCAGTCAGTCATTGATACAAATTCATAAACTAATGAGCAGGATTCATGTTGAGAGTGGAATTAAGAAGAACAAGAGGAGTAAACCACCTTAGACATTTCTCTGTGCATAAATAAAATTCCCCACACTACAAATCAAACAGAATGTTTAATTCATTATGCACAACAGACTTTATACAATGCATTTAAATTATATTTGAACTTTTCACGTTTTTAGCTTTAAAACGTTAAACATTACAAAGTGTATTCATATTTCTACCTTGTGTTTATTATTATTATTATTATTATTATTATTATTATTATTATTATTATTATTATTTCACATTCATTTTGGGCTCTAAAATCAGCAATCTCGAATGATCTGAATGTGTATCAGCAATTACTACATAGCTAGTAGCAAGAAAGGAAGATTATAGCTTGCTCTTAGGGCCTGATGTACTGATAATATGGATCACTATGTGCTTCTTAAAAATAGCAAGAGGTGTGGCAGCTGAAAGAAATCTGCAGGATCTGGCTGCAAATGAAATCTATTTGAATTTTTCTCTGCTGATTTCTAGATTTATGTGGTGAAACAATTTAAAATCGAGTCGATGTTTTTGTGTTGTTTTTTTAATAATGTTTCTTAATTAATTTTATTTACTGTGTGCCTTGAAGAACAAAAATAAAAGGAAAATGTTTTTTACCCGCATTGGCAAATTAATTCACAATGTACATGGAACCATAAAAGATTTTCTTCATTTTGCAGCCCCTAAGAAAGAGAAACGCTTCTTGTTTACATTTTTGCCAGTTTCATTCATCATTTCCAAAATACGTAAGACTCAATAATGCATAAATGTATGCATATGCTTTGTGTGTGTGTGTGTGTGTGTGTGTGTGTGTGTGTGTGTGTGTGTGTGTGTGTGTGTGTGTGTGTGTGGAGGGTGGGGGTTGAAGCTCAGAACATAAATGTCAACTTGTTGATGGACTAAAGTGGCTCATCGACGCTCTCTAGCTTCTTGACAAGAATCTTATAAGTGACCTTTCACCATACAGAAATGCATCTCATCACAGGAAACTGTGCTTTACAGTTTTGTTTTTTTTAATCAGGCTAAGTACTACAGCCTCTATTCAATCCTCCAACCCACTCGATTAGACCGGGCTGTAGCTTATGAGCACCACAACCTATGAGCAGCACATTTATTATTTCTCCAATTTGTCACAGCAGATTTTATCTTGGTGTTTTTTTGTGTGTTTGTTTTTTTTTTTTATCAAAGTGAAAAGATCTGGATCTTTTTAAAGCATTAGCTGATGGTCCTGTTGGTATGAGCGAAATCCTTCTTACAAATCATGCATAATTAATCATCAATCCATTTCAATCCGGCTTCAATCATTACAACCATTTTGTGCCAAGCTTTAAATGACCATAAAAATAAGTAGTATAACAAATAATAAACTTAAATTTAAAACTAAGCTCAAAATATAATAAACTGATCATTTATTTCTCAAAATAGTTTGGCGGCAATACAAACTGACACTCATCCAAGACAGATCTTGCAACAAGTCACTCTGTACACATTTTATCTACTGTAAAGTAATATCCAGTATACCATCATGAATATATAGTGTGTTATGTTCAGCTGCTATCCTGGCCTCATGCCGCCCAGTATTTGTTTCCTGTCCAATTATCTCCATCTGACACTTTTTGAGAGGCAATTGCACTAACAAAAAATCAGGCCGTTTCTCGGTTTGACGGAAAAGGGACCAGTCAGATGTAATAATAGGAAATTCATAATAGGAGTAAAGTACACAAGGTTTTAGGTCTGATTTATGGATTTCTTATGAAATCAGGATTCTGTGTGTGTGTGTGTGTGTGTGTGTGTGTGTGTGTGTGTGTGTGTGTGTGTGTGTGTGTGTGTTGGTCCAGATTTCATATACTTTTGCTCTGACCGATTTTTAAAATAAGGTGCTCTGGAAGTCTTCACATGACAAATTTAAAAACTAGAGACAGGAAAAAAGCTAAACAGGTAGAAAAAAACAACACAAAGAAACACTTCTCATTGTCCCCATTTTTTGTCTCACTACTTACATCTCTGACACTGAGTATTTAGAAACAATACAAGCTGAATCTCATTGCATGATCAACTAAGGATACATCAACATTGTTTTTACTATTTTCTTTGATTCAGACTGAGTACAAGCTCATAGTTTTGGTGCTCATTCATACTGATAATCTACAAAGTATTAACCCATCATTGGTGCACATGGAACATTTTATATATTATGCTTCTACAGTTTACAAAGTGTTTATAATCTGCTTGTTCTTTATTATATTAGGCAGTTGATTTCAGTTTGCCTGGCAGTGAGCAGGGACGACAAGCGAGTTTTGTTTTACTTACAAAAAAACATCAGCTCTGAGTAAAATATTGCATCTGAGTCATGCTATATTCATATCACCATAGACATATTCATATCATCATCAGATTTTTTATCTTATTTTACTCATTGTTTAGTCTGTTTTTTACTATTGCATTCCTATTCCAATTGTTTTCCATTTAACCCTATTTTCAGAACACAGACAGTCATAAAAAAGCATTTCACCGAGTGTCGTACTGGTGTATGCGACTACAAACAGTTTAATTTGAATTTGCTTCATTCAATTATCAAGGTACTGTTCATCAGGAACAACATTCTGGGAAAAAACTGTATTATTTTATCATTCATTTTAGCAATATCTGTCCATTTATTGTTGCATAAAATGCATTAGATGTTTTTCTCAAGTGATTACGTTGTAGGAAGATAGTAGTTCCGCCTCCTGCTGTAGTTCATCAGCGTCCACTAGACCTACAGTATGTCACATAGCGTCATGTGATACAGTATCTAAGCACTGGTGTCCAGTCTAATCCAGAAAGGGCCCGTGTGGGCGCTGGTTCTCATTCCAGCCAAGGAGAAGCCACACCTGGATTTATTAAAGTACCCACACCAGGCCTCCGAGGGAAAGACTGGACCCTGCTTGAGTCAGAACATTTTTACAAGTGTGAGTAAATGATTGATATCAGACTGATACTGACACCAGCATCGCTAGCCATGCATCCCTCTGATCAACAACCCACTATATAAAAAGATATGAGCCAGAGAATCAATGTAATACAGTTGCACATACAATATGATTTATTGTACAAATGGTTTCATTGTAATTGAAGAAAGCATTCACTCTGAGGAGTGAAACTGACAGGCACAGAGAGAGGAGAGCGAGAGAACAAGAGCAGTGCAAAAAGCAAATGCCTTTAATCACATTTCGAATTAATAGTAGCCTATAATAGAAGTCATATTTGCCTCCCAATTTTTCAGATTACACATGATTTTTTTTACACATAAAATTGTAATAAACCTTACATTACGAATAAGGTGACCTTGCTCTTTTACTTTATAGTTTAATTATAAAAAACCTGGCAGTAGAATGATTAATCAAGAATTTGTATTCAAGTGTTATTTAAGATTTCTCAACAGACTGAACATTTGTCTTAGAGTGAAAATATTAATAGCACATCATAAAGCTGACACAAAGGATTTTTTTTTTTTTTTTTGGGCGGTGCACCAAATTGGTTGACTTCACTTCAAACCGATGAACCAGGAACAGAAAAAAGGTCCAGGATGTAGCTGGCAAAGACAAGGTGGGATTTTTTACTTGAACAAATGTAGGAAATGAAATACATTTTCAGCAAACACTAAATCATTTAACGAAACGTATTGATATTTAATCGTATGTGAAGACATAAAATCACAAAGTTTCTTTGCATGTCATGAGTTGGATATGAAGCAGTAACAATAATATTACAAGGATAATGTAGATGTGGGACGAATGCATTATTGGCATCCAAAAATACTGAGCATTTTATTAATATTGTAAAGTAACCGTACTTCTAAAACTCAGTATCAGAACTCAAAAAATATCTGCTACAGCTCTGCTTTTAACACAGTGCTTTAGAAATTATTGATGAAGCTGTATTCTATACAGACCAGTATCTGCCCACAATTCCATAACAATGTCTCAGCTGAATTCTTTTGGCACTACAACACGGAATCTGTAAAAAGTAGTTTACAGAGTTTGCCGGTAAATAGGTCACTTGGTAATATTGCTATTCACAGATACAGTATACTAAATTGTGCAGTTTAAACATACTATAGCAGTTCCATACTTCTAAATTTTATTTTTTTTTCATCTGTGGAAAGGTTTTTTAAACGGAGTTCTAACTAAGCAGCGCACAAATGTCTTCTTCCTGGACCACAGCAAAACATTTACAAAGTTTATCAGTTTAAACAATTATTTGCTAAAGCATTTGCCCTGGATTGAAATTCAAGTTTGATTGAATTTGCTCTCAGAATCTGGAATCTTACATCTTTAAGATCAGAACAAATATGGATTTAGCTATCATTGATTTAGTTGATTATACTAAATGGTTATCCTGTTGTTATAATCTATAATGGCTAGTCAGCTCAATAGAAAGTAAGGGAAATTAATGAGTAGCACATGCTTATGCCCTTAACAAGAAGTCAGAAAGTACATAACTAATGTTTGTTCTATGACATACAGTGTTCTGGCATTGCTTTGCATCAGACAAGCATCTTAATTTTCCCTCTTTTTGTCTATAAAGTTATGAGATGACTGCATGTTGGACTAAATGAGAAAAAGATCATTTGTCATCAAGGTACATTGATGAATTAATTAATTACCAGCAGCCAGCTTGGGCCTGGTGATGGTGTATGTAGTGCAGCAGCTGCTGGATTCAGAATGTGTAGCTGTTCTATAATTACAGCATTGAGGCAATGCATCCAGCCATCTTCCATCTATCCATTTTCTCTAATGCTTATCCTACACAGGGACACCCAGGATGGGGTGCCAATCCATCAGAGATTGCACACCCATTCACACACTAATGGCAATTTAAAGATGCTAATTCAAAGACAACACATCTTGTTTTTTGCAAGTACAAAAAAATCTATAGATTCAAAACCCTGATATCATACCCATGCTGTCTCAGGTCCCGCATTCAATATCAGCTGCTTTTCATTACTCTCAAGACCTGGTCTTGCTCTGGCATTTCTGAGCTTACTGTGCTCCATCCTTACATCCTATCTCATACCCTGAGGTACTCTGGCAGCAGTGTGCTTACAAAAACCTACAGCAGGCTTGCATGCTGTGCTTAGATGAAGGTCCTTTAGTGCCATTACCCCTGAGGTCTAAAAACTACCCCAGTCTGTATGTGACTGGACTTCTATTGCTTCTTTCAAATCTCTTAAACATGATAGGATTATTCTTTTTGGCTGACCAGTAAAAACACCATGTAACATTTAACTGCCTAATCAGGAAAAGAGTTTAAGTACAAAGTGATGTGCGTTGCTGTCTGTAAACAAAAGCCGGCTGCAAAAGCCTATTTTTTTCTACACGAGTCCCCGGGTGAGTCTCTAATTTTAACTTATAACTTACACAGCATTTATTGTGTTTACTTGCTTCCTAAGTGTTTACATTAGAGGTATTAGTTGCTCCTAGCAACAAATCAATGAATTAATCAGGGTTGAGTGTCCATGCTATTCTGTGTCAGGTTGGTTTAATAAAATAATTTGCTTTAATTGTGGCTGAAAGGAGTGAAATCCTGCTGTGTTAGGTGTGTTTGGTTAATGTCCGTTTTTTAGCAGATAGCCGAAGACACATCCAGAATTGCATATTTATGTAGTATTCTATGTCATTTTGTAGTATAAATAGTTTGAGTAGTGTGTTTAGACTGAAAGCTCAACAAAAAGAAGCGCACTTGAAGTAACCTGGATCATTTACTGTATTCTGTTGAAGCTAGCTGCGTCTCAGTAGGTGCGTTTGATGTCATTTGCCAGTGGAAGAAGGATTATAATTCTGGTTAGTAAAA
Source organism: Tachysurus fulvidraco (assembly GCF_022655615.1). NCBI lineage: Eukaryota > Metazoa > Chordata > Actinopteri > Siluriformes > Bagridae > Tachysurus > Tachysurus fulvidraco. The sequence continues at coordinate 9,019,366 of NC_062531.1, read as the reverse complement.
GAATAAATAAATACACTTTAGTGTTCTATAGGATTTCTATGCAATTATCATTGTAACTAGAAAACAGGAGATTATCTGCTTGGATTTTAGAATAAATCCTAACTGGCTCAAGGTTACAGCAAGGTTAATTGTCAAAAAAAAAATTTCTTCCATAGTTTCTTGTTTGTGAGACATGTTACTTACTCATTCATGTTTGGCAAATAAGGAATACGTTCTGACTACTTTGCTAGTGTCAGACCCCGGATACGGAAGGATTTGAGACAGACCCGTTTGCAGGATAGCTTCAAATGAAAGGGGTTTAATACATGAGGAAAACAAACATAATTCACACTACACAGGGAACTAACGTATTAATTAACATGTAATTATATTACACATAACTATGATAATGAATCCGCGCTGCCATCGTCAACGCGGCTAACATATATACACAAACGGACAATCACACACAATGGGGAACAGGTCTGATGACTGGGAGGAGCAGACGAAGGCGGGGCAATCACGTGACAAAAACAAACACAAACGCACATGGCCAAAAGTCTGCACTGATACCTGACAGATCCGTGCTGATCCCTGACAGCTAGCAATCCATCCATCTTGTTAGCTCAGTAGAGTCATTGAATGTCTCTGGATTCCGGATTTCTCTGGATTTGTCATTAAAACCAGCCAATTAAATGATTACATTTTGAAATCCTTATAGGTCAGGGTCAAAGAAAGGTCACAGCTTGTTTTAGTGCCTGAACATAGTTTTTCTTCAATAGCTTCATTTCTGTTTGAAGAATATGTCAAGGATATCTAAGGCATACAAATTTATAGCTAGAAGGTCTAGTCTTTGTAGGCAAATGGAGCAACGTGAATGGCCTTATCAGAAGGTTATACTTGTCCTGAGATACTAGTGATTCGCCCTTCTGATCGCCTGACGACTGATCAATCTTGATGCCATACTCTTGGTTGGATTTCTCATCACTTGGAAGCCGCTTGCTGCTCCTGAGGGTGACACCAAATGGATAGGCGCATGAGATGTTAGAACATAGAAGCCTTTATTATCGCCACATATACATTACAGCACAGTGGAATTCTTTTCTTCACATACCCCAACTGAGGAGGTTGGTGGTATCATTTACAAACCATACAGCCACCTGATTGCTTTGGACTGCAATTTCCATGAACAGTTTTCCACTCAAGTCTCCATCAGTGAACAGTTAATAACTTCAACAATCCAGACTTTGTGTTATGACTCAAATGAAGATCCTGATAAGACACTTTTTGTCCATATAGTACCGTTTGAGTCTGGTTCATCTCAGTTACTTCCTCATATCATATCTTGCTTATTAGAGGAGAAATATTTTATTTTTCTTGAAAGCTGTTTTGTAACAATGTCCAGTGGTAAAAGCGCTGGGCCACTGAAATGATCCTAAGGTTTGAATAAAGTAAAGTCAGAACATCTGTCAGGACTCAGCCCGGACTTTGGCCACGTGCTTTTGTTTATCTTTGGTGTCACATGTCTGCCCTGCCCTTGTTTCTTCCTCCCCGCATCTGCATACCTGTTCCTCATGTGTCTAATTGTTATTAGTATTTAGTTGAGCCGCATTGCCTTGAGGAGTGCGAAATCCTCTGTTGTCTTCTGTTGTCTTTGTTCTAGTCGTGTCTGACTTTGTCTTTGTCCTTGTTCTGTGTTTTTTAGTTAATAAACCCTATTAATTTTAGCTATCCTGCATTTGGGTCTGTTTTTTCCCCGCATCCCTGACAACATCACCTTTTTCAGTGTAGTGTGAAGGATGTAAAGGTTATCAGGTTATCCCCTGCAGGGCCAAGACTCCCCCTGTCTCACCTTGATGTTTCTCTGATGACCCTCATTACACCTACTGCTGGTTTTATCACCTCCCAGTCTGCTGCGAGGTTACTGAAGTGGGTGTGCTGAGGTGCACCGAAATTGATGATAAAGGATAAGAAGCTCAAAGTGTGTACTCTGGGCAGTCTGCTTTATTAGATGAATAGAGTGGGAATCTGATTATGTTTAGAAATTCTGATGTCAGTTTTTTATCCCGAAACTGTTCTTTTCCACCTTCTTTTCCCTCCAGCTTTTAAAGTAAAAAGTGCTTCTGCTTTGCTCTTATTTTTGCTGTTAATTTTCTTTTCTCTCTCCATGCTATAGGGATTTGTGTGATCTGTTTGTATGGTTATACTCTGACTCTCCTACTCTGTTTCATCTGATTGTCGCTGAGTTGACCATTTTAGGAAAAGGAGCACTGTGTTCTCTCTGTTTGCTTGTGATAAAGCATGTCAGATTCCATCCCTGCTCCTGCTGTCTACATCACTAGATCCACTGCAGTGCAAACTGAGACTTTAACCTCACCTGCTTTAGGACATGCAGATACACTGCCAAAGCTGTTAATGCCCTCGCACACTATATTTTATATGTAGATGCGCTCACGCTTGGTCTGAATTTTCATGTTGTTTTCCACGTCAAATGCACAAAAAATACTTTCAAGAGTAGGTCACATTTAAATCCATAGTTAAGTTATAAACAATTCAACAGCACACACACACACACACACACACACACACACACACACACACACACACACACACACACACACATACACATACACACGCACACACACACACACACACACACACACACACACACACACACACACACACACATAAACACCTTTGATGGAAATATATGAAAGTGGAGGAGGAAGCATAAAAAGCAGAGCAAGCCATACACCAGGATTCTCAAAACAGTAAGCTGCTTTCTGTATAAAGCTTTTTTTTAAATGTGTTAGATGTCATTGGATTTAAGCAAGTAGAACAATAAAATATTCTTCTTTAGGAAAACAAAAATGCATACTATGTTCATGTCTCATTAGAACATCGATTATTATAAGCTATTATCATTTCACTTTAGTTAGGGCTGAATTATAAAGTGAATTATATTTTTTTGTGTTCGACTTTTTTGCTCTTTTAATTACTTAAACATAATTAAATGCAATAATGGTGACATTAGCTAAAGATAATAATGCTTACAAAGATTACAATTTGCGTTTTTTTTTTATTATTATTATTATTATTGTCTCTGATGCATTATATTGAGTGGGATTTTTTTAATTCCATTGTTAATGTTATCACAAATCTGATTGGTCAGAAAATGTTGATTCAGTTGCTATTGCAGTATCATTACAGAAAGTAGTGACAGTTTATGTGTGCTTGTTTTAATACATTTTAAAATGTAAATGTTCTAGTATACAGAGTTTATATTTATAGTTGCAAATTAAAAGTTAATTTTAAAGTTAAATTAAAATGTTAACAGGAAATTCTTAAGCCGTGTAATAAGATTAAATACAAATATTCTGTATATTGGATAAAAATAAAAAGCATGATGTGTTGTTCATTAATAAAAGTAATCAGGGGTTTGAATCCCACCTATGTCCTGTTCCTACAGAGTTCACATGTTATTTCTGTGCTGTGGAGGTTTCCTCCCCTTGTCCAAAGACATGCATTGTAGGCTGATTGACATCTCAAATTGTCTATAGTGTGTGAATTTGTGTGAGTGTCTGTGCAGTGGGTTAGTACCTCAGGTATGACCTGATGTGGGATAGCACCTCATCCAGTGTCCACTAGCTTGCACCCCAAGTACTCTGGGATAGACCCCTGGCTCCCAATGACAATGATGGATGGACGGATGGTGTTTGTTTGGTCTGGATAAAATTTTGTTCAATTATATATAAGAACCCCTAACCCTAAACCTAACCGTAAACCTAACCCTATATAAAGAGAGTATCAATCAAACATTGTAATGACCAGCGCTTCCCAGCAGTTCTCTGATCTGTGTTCTTTCTTACAGGTCATTTGAATTATTAATGACTGTAGCAGATTCTCTGTTGCAGCTTATTCATTCACATGTATTTATGCAAATGATTTATCTCCTGGCAGTTCATTGGATGGGAGATTAGCTGTAGGGCTAGAAAAATGGGATATTTTACATATTCATTTTATTTGCACAAGTAATATAATAGTATGCATTAACTGAATGTTTAAAGAAGAACAAACATTTTTATCTCCACATAAGTACGATGGATGTTTCTCATCTATTCAGAGCCTATGACAATAATTCAGAATACTAACGTGAAGCTCCACTACAGAACAAAACACATCCACTTCAAACTAATCAGTAATGGTTCAGCATTAAAACAGCAGCTCTTGTCACCATTCTGGCATGTTCGTGGCTTATGTAGCTTTGTAAGCAAGGACATTTATGTAATCAGACCTTTACAAATGTTATCTGAATATCATACAGACCGTGTTGGTGTTCTGTGTGATCTCAGCATACAAAAAGATTCTGCATGAGACTGTGGGCTTTGGCAGTTTCTGACTCTGCACTGCAGTAAGTGAAGTGACGTGAGGCAGTAAAAAGATCAAATGATGCCAGCTATAACTGCGAAATTTTCTCTACAGCGAAGGCAATCGTTAGCATAACTTAGTAAGACACCTGTGTGAATATCTGTGTACTGGGCCAAAGAGTACACATCAACATATAGGTTTTTATTTTGGGGAGTAAGATCAGTAAATTTGTACAAATTATTTGTGAATATTAATTTTCTTTGTAATATCATTCTGGCAGACGTCTAGAATTTCTAGAATTTTTAAATATGTAAAGTAAAAATTGCTATATTTTTATATTTGACTGGTCAATCGCAGAGATTTGGGAATTTAACTGTGTGCATGTGTGCCTCGAATTTATGATATACATTATTTTTAATTTTATTTTATGTAAAATAGATGAATACAATTCCCAGTACACACATAATACAATATAGCATGCATGTAGCCAACACGTTCATTTTCTTTCTGTTGCTGAATCTCAGTGGAATTCTATTAAACAATTCTACTGTACAAACACATGCATAAGTATTTACCCCCTTAAACCTTTTCCATGTTGTAGTGTTAGAAGCTGAACTTGAAATGGACTTTCATTCATTCATTCATTCATTCATTCATTTTCTCGGGTCACGGGGAGCCTGTGCGTCATCGGGCATCATGGCAGGATACACCCTGGACGGAGTGCCAACCCATTGCAGGGCACACACACACTCTCATTCAATCACACACTCACACACAATTTTCCAGAGATGCCAATCAACCTACCATGCATGTCTTTGGACCTGGGGAGGAAACCAGAGTACCCGGAGGAAACCCCCGAGGCACGGGGAGAACATGCAAACTCCACACACACAAGGCGGAGGCGGGAATCGAACCCCCAACCCTGGAGGTGTGAGGCAAACGTGCTAACCACTAAGCCACCGTGCCCCCTGAAATGGACTTGGGATTTAAAAAAATATAAAAGTATTCAACCCCAGAGCTACTTAGTAGAACTATCTTTCCTGAAGTTCCAGCAGCAGGTCTTCCAGGATATATCTCTTTACACTTCATGCATCTGAATCCTTATATTTTTCCTCCTTATACTTCTTGGCAAAGTTGCTCAGTCTCTGTCAGATTGGATGGAGACTACTGGTATAGATCAATTTTCAGGTTTAGTCACAGATTTTCGCTCTGGGTTTTGACTGGACCATTCCAATATACTCTGGTTCTTGGTTTTGAACCACTCCCAAGTGTTCAGGACTCTAGGGATGTAATTATCGGCTGCTGTCAACTAGGTTTTACAGAAGTGATGAAAATAAAAACATCAACATGACTGTCATAGTTACCCAGTACTAGGTGAAAGAGTAGAATCTGGTACTTCCAATATAAGCTTTTATTATAGGTAGGAAATAAATATGATGGGGGGGGGGTGTGCCTATTTAAGCTGTTTAAGAAAGTAACACTTTCTGTGGATTATGAAATATAAACCCACAGTGCAGCATGACTGCTGTTTATTCTGTCTGTGACAGCAAAGATAAACAATATTCAGATTATTTAAACACACTTTGTATTAACTGTATACTTAACATAAATACCTAATGAAAATCTAATTACAGGCATTTGACAGCCTTAATAGTCCCATAAACTAAGGCACAAATACACTCACATACCCTAATATGGGTAATATCACTTTTGATGACTGATCATTGATCAAACCTCTGATGCCATGCATAAGCCGAACATCTGATGAAATCATGATCTCACAACAACTGTTTCACTGCCATTCTGACTCTCAAGACAGTGCATGCAGAAAGCCTACACTCAGATCAGAGAATAAAGCCTCCTCCGATCTGGCTTCTGAAGCCTTCCAAGCATCAGAAAAACACTTCATAGCTTCTGCCTGCCCACTTTCTCTGTGACTCGCCAGTTATGACGTGTGAATAAATAGCTGGCTGAAACTCTCAGGAGCTCTGACAGCATGTCTCTCCTCCTCACACATGTGTAGCATGTATCTTTGTAACGTTTTTAAGTTAGAAAATATACATAATACAAAGATATATAATTCAATAATTCATTCTGAACTTTTTGCAAATTACATGTGTATTAATTATATGCTCAGTCTAGGACAAGTGTATTTTAAAAACCTGAATATACTATACATGGTGTATTTCTTTAAAAACTTGAATAAAATCTAAATCTGAGCTTTCACCTGAACTGAAAATCAAACATCAGCCACTTTATCACTGCACTATTCGCTACAACTATTCATCTTTTAATCATGTTAATTTATTACTACATTTTTAGTTTCCACCACTGCCCTAACTTGCATTCCAGTGAGATTTCTTAATGGAATCAGTCTAGTGATGACATTGCTTAAATTAAACCTTAGATAAGCAATGAAATCAGGGTTTGATGATACCTTTTATATTTACATAGCGTCTTTCTTAAATCTCTCCCACTATCTAATCTATTTTTTTTTTCAGCGTAGCTTGCAATCTGAAGTATCTTTTTGTAATATATTATAGAACCCGTTTGGAAATAAGAACATCTGTATAAATGTCAAAGCTGGTGGTCATGTAGAACCCTTTATGTTAAACGTTAGTATATTTAACACTTTATTTAGAATAAAATAAACTTTTAAGTAAATCCATCTCATTAGAGCAGGGATTACAAGGGCGAGAATTTAATCTTGGTTGCGTATGTATTCACCCCTCGAGCAATACTTGGTAGAAGCACTTTTGCTTGCTATTCCAGCAGAAGATCTTCCAAGATATATCTCTTTCAGCTTTGCACATCTGAATCCATATATGTTTTTTTTCTTTCTACGGTCAAAATCTATAGGCATTTAATTATTTACATATTATTGATACTATTTGTTAACACCAATAATCTAGGCTCTGAAAGTTGTATAGTATGTTTCAGAGTGGGTTTTCTCTGCTAAGAACTTATCCGTCTTTAATTTCTCATTTCTGTTGTTTTTGCCCTTCGTCTTTTCGCGTAGATACAATTCAGGATTTGGAGTCAATGACTGAATCACACTTAAGTTAGACACACAGTGTGTTCCTCATTCATTTCAGAAAGATAAGCGTTGATTCATTGCAGCAGAGAGACGTCCATGTTAGCTCTGTGAGTTTCAGCTCTGTGAGGTTCGAGCTTATGCTTGCTGTACAGAGACGTTTGTAGAATGCAGGATTTCCCTTCTCATCTCAGTCAAAGTGTTGTCATTTTAATTGAAATTGTCTGTGATTTGATGGACAGTTAAAGACCTTGCTACTGCTTTGAAACATCAGGAGTGCTCAAATCAAGGCTTTGAGGTAGTTTGTATTTGGCAGATCTCAGAAGCACTACAGAGCTAGCATTAAGCAGACATAAGGACACTAGCTCTTTAACCCCCAATGTGTTAATGAAATGTAAGCTCTATAACTGAGGCCAGACTCTGAGATACACACCCATACACACTGTGACACACTGCTGACTTTTACTGCCTAATCAGCTGTGGGAATGATCAGATAAAGGCGGACGTGAAGCCGACAAGCTTAACCCTCTTTACACATGCATTATTCACATACAGTGCACTGGAACAGCACAAGACAGCGGCAAGCATGCAGAACAGGGTGGGGAGGAGTGGGAGAGAGAGAGAGGGAGAGAGAGAGAGAGAGAGAGAGAGAGAGAGAGACAGACAGACAGACAGACAGACAGAGACAGAAAGAGACAGAGAGACAGGAAGAGAGACAGAGAGACAGTACAGACAGAGACAGACAGAAAGAGAGACAGACAGAAAGAAAGACCGACAGACAGAGAGAGACAGACAGAAAGAGACAGAGAGCCAGAGAGAGAAAAAGACAGAGTCCATGCTCTTGTCTTAATTTCTAATTATCCAGTTCTTTTCATCACTCTGCAGGGTGGTGCTGATTTCACTGCAGGCTTTCAAATGAAAATGCAAATTGTTGAGGGTAAAACATTTAAAGACATTTTGTTTCCATGGTTTACTGCTGTATTCATTCATCCACTGGGTAACACTTTACTACAGCGCAGATCTGAAAGTTACTGCACACCCCAATGCTGCGTTATTTGATCATCTATCAAAAACACTCTTTTCTCCCTTTTCCACATAGTGCTGAAGAATACGGCACATAAAAAATAAGACAAATACAATTTTGAGCTGCCTGGAAAATTTCTTATATGAAATTGAAAGAGAGTTTTCCCCCAAATAGCTTATTCACATAACATTTGAAGCTGTTGTGATGCCACGTATAGTGTAATGTCCTATAGGGCACAAGAGGAGCAAGGGAGGAGAAATCTCTCTCAGGGAAGTATACAGTAGCTTGGAATAACAGTGACACCACCTAGAAGGACGACAAAGTAAATATGAACAATACCTAAACAAACATGCAGTTGTGTTCAAAAGTTTGCACACCCTCAACCAAAATCACACTGTTTAAAAACTATTATAGAATTTTGCTATTATATTTTGCTAATTCCAGTATTTGTCTGGATAAACAAAGCTCAAAACTCTCTGCAATTACAAAATAATAAATAAATAAATTGGAATAATAATAACAATAACAATTATTGTTATTGTTATTATTATTATTACCCATAATAACAAAATCAAGCATTTTTGGCCAAAACAATCACAAAAAAAAATCCATGAGATCCTGGTTTATGTGTTATGGATATGGAGTAAAGTTTAAAATGATTGATATATAAATGCCTTCAAGTAACATTGTCACTGCAAATAAAGTAAGGGTATTTGACATTATAAGGAAGACAGGAAGTCAATAAAAAGCCGGTATGACAAGGTATTAGGAGGCTATTACGTGTTTGGTTCACTGACAAAGTAAAGAAATGTGTTAATTGAATTGAAACTGTGCTAAATGATGAATCAAGAGAAACAAAGGAGTTCTGACTGTACTGAGAAGTTTATGTGTCACACTTAGTCTAATACAGAGTTACTACAGATATACAGCTGATATCACTGTAACTCAAACTTATAATTACACCCACAATTACACAAAGATTCACAGCTGATCTAAAAATAGGCTGGACTCACACTCCTCCCACTCCCCTCTCCTCTACAAACACTCAAACTCACACGCATAATCACACTCTCTCTTAAGAGTACACTTCTCTCCTTACAGTTATCACCTGCTTTTACCTGTGTGTGAGCGTGTGTATATGTGTGTGTGTGTGTGTGTGTGTGTGTGTGTGTGTGTGTGTGTGTGTGTGTGTGTGTGTGTGTGTGTGTGTGTGTGTGTGTGTGTGTGTGTGTGTGTGTGAGCGTGTGTGTGTGTGTGAGCGTGTGTGTGTGTGAGCGTGTGTGTGTGTGTTTGTGTGTGTGTGTGTGAGCATGTGTGTGTGTGTGTGTGTGTGTGTGTGTGTGTGTGTGTGTGTGTGTGTGTGTGTGTGTGTGTGTGAGTTGAATACTGCTGCTGATGAGCTTTGCCAGGTTAAGTGTCTTAAGAGAGAAAGAAGCTCAAAGTTCTGAGAGACTCTTATCCAACACTCATTACTTCTTGGTTCTACTCATTCTCAATTACTAAACAGCACTAAACTCTCACTCCTGTGTGTGTGTGTGTGTGTGTGTGTGTGTGTGTGTGTGTGTGTGTGTGTGTGTGTGTGAGAGAGATCCAAATGTCAGGGCAAAGTCAAACCAGGCATATTTAGCATATATAAGTAACTTGAAAGGCTTCAGGTGAGGCTCAGGTAAATTACTCATATTTAACTGTGACACACACATACAGAAACACACAGACACAGATATATATATACATAAAAGTACATATTGTATATAATGTGTAGCGCATTGTAAATATGTCTAATAGTAGACTGTGTGTACTGACTACTGTATGTATGAGCACATTGCATCTTTTTCACTTTTGCACATTTCACCTGGTAATGAGCATTTTGCACATTTTCACCCGTATGTACTGTAAACTGTTCTTAATTTTTGTTTCTTAATTACTGTATGTAAATTGTTCTGCAATGTCTGGAGCTCGCTCCCAAGAATTTCACTCACCATGTCACATGTGTTGTGGTGATATGACAATAAAAGTGACTTGACTTGTGTGTGTGTGTGTGTGTGTGTGTGTGTGTGTGTGTGTGTGTGTGTGTGTGTGTGTGTGTGTGTGTGTGTGTGTGTGTGTGTGTGTGTGTGTGTGTGTGTGTGTGTGTGTGTGATCCAAGCTGTTATTGTCAAGTCAAGCGACACTTATTGACTGCACAATATCTAAGAGCCTTAGGTAAATTACTCATTTATAACAAAATAAACAACACACAAACACACACACACACACACACATACACACACACACACACACACACACACACACACATACACACACACACACAGAAACACAAACACACACACACATACACACACACACACACACACACACAGAAACACAAACACACACTCACAGAAACACACACACACACACACACACACACACACACACACACACACACACACACACACACACATAATAAATGATCAAAATAGAATAAAAGTTAGAAGTGCAATTAAGAGTGACCAGGTTAAGGGAAATGCATCTAGTGAATCAGCAGTGAGATTAGGGCCAAGAGGTACAGCATGTGTGTGTGTGTGTGCGTGTGTGTGTGTGTGCGTGCGTGCGTGCGTGTGTGCATGCGTGCGTGCGTGCATGTGTGTGTGTGTGTGCTTGTATGTGTGTTGTGCGAAAGAGAGAAAGCACTTTACAGACACCCTGGCTAAAGGGACAGCTACTTAACACAAGGATCTCGCCTGCCTCCATTAGAGAAACACATAAATGAGAGCTGAGAGCCGGAACCAATCCCAGCTCTCTCTCTCTCTCTCTCTCTCTCTCTCTCTCTCTCTCTCTCTCTCTCTCTCTCTCTGTCTCTCTCTCTCTGTCTCTCTCTCTCTCTCTCTCTCTCTCTCTCTCTCTCTCTCTCTCTCTCTCTCTCTCTCTCTCTAAGTCTGCAAATGTACGCAACAAATGCTACTTCTCTATATACCAAGAACTAGTATGAAGTATAGTTCCTGGTTCCTATATTTCATACCGAAATTAGCTAATAAATGGTGAGTCTGAGAGTTTACACACACAACCTTCAAAGAACGACTAAACTCTGACTCACCATTTTAAGAAGTCAAGCACAATGCTTCTGCAATGCTCTTGTTTTCATGCATTCATGCACACATCACATCATTTTTTTTCTTGTTTGCTTCCAAGTGCATTCAGCTGCAATATGATGATGAATAAGTGACAGTTAAAAAAGTAATGTGTCAAAGAGAAAGCAAGTGTTAACTCTGTCCCTCCCACATTGCTCGCTGCTGCTCAACAGAGGACAGTTTGCTTGTGAGAGATTTGGTTTTGACAAAATTCTAAGAAAATATGGTATAAATAATCCATTAGAACCAGGAGTGGAAAGATCAGACAATAACGGTAACTGTATAAACAGTTTAAATGAGGTTATTGAGACAACACAAGGAGAAAGCTCTCTTGTCCTCGTTCAGTGGGCGGAGTCACACAGCAGGCGTGAACTCAGAGGTGTGGATTCATTATGGACAAGTGGATGATTAAAATACCGCAGAGCCCCCGCTGGAGATATGCCTTCCTTAATAGAACTAATGTATTGCCACAGTTTATCATGTGGGAGCAAGATTCTAATAAACACGACTTAGCAAGGCATGGGAACAAGATCAATAAGTCAAAGGAATGAGATAATAAGTGATGGCCACATTTTAAAGAGGCGTAAGGAGGTGATAATTAAGTCATGGCCAAAGTATAGTAGGGTGAGGAAATGAGTGGCCATGTATGTACTGTATAATAGGTGATTGTTGCATTGTGCCCATAAACTGGAGTGAATGTTTATACAGCATGTTATGGAAATCACCAGGTTCCTCTGTTTCAAATGCAGACACAGTACAAATGCCAGCAACGGGGCTCCATGAAATGCTTTTCATTAAAAGTCTACTGAAAGAGAGGCAAGACCAGTGTTCCCTTTTTTTTCATTCTTACCTCTATTCATGCAGGTTTCCTGAAACAGAGCAGTGCGTACTGTTTGCTAGACTAATAAAATAGTAATAATGCTAGAAATGACTTAATACTCGAAATCTAATTTGCTTGGGAGTTGTTGTAAGTAGTCCAAAATCTGAAATTGCTGATTGAGAAAATTTGATTCTTAGCTAAGACTACTGTCGGTTCTTGAGTTTTACATTTTCTCTCCATGTCCAATTGAGTTTCCTCCGTGTTCCCGTGGTTCCTTCCACTGTCCAAAAAGTCCAGGTTAGTTTTTTATAGCTATATTAAAGATCAGGAATATGTATGATTGTGTGTGTGTGTCTGTGTGTGTGTTATTTTGAAACTATTTAGAACTCACATGGAGCAATACGACTAATAAACAATGAAGAATAATAAAGAATCTCCCTGTTTCCTTCTTTCACAAATAACCAATCCAATTTACACTCATTAGATCATCTAGGCAGGTCATGTTTCTGCCTGCCCATAACAATACTACAATCACACAATCACACACACACACACACACACACACACACACACACACACACACACACACACACACACACACACACACGCACACACACACACACACGCACACACACACACACGTCATCTCTTCAAACACAAGCACACGCACCATTGCTTCCATCAGGCACACTGAACAGAACAAAGCAGAGCCTGCACAAATTTTCTGTCCAATTCTCTCGGCCAATTAGTTTTGATTTATGCACACACTGTAATTGATTAAGCTTTCCACCAAATAACTTTTGAAAGTGGGCAGAATATATACATGCCCCATCTCACAGTTATTATAACCGTTCTTTACATTCTCAGAAAACATAGTTATAGCTCTCTGTTTCTGAGTGTTTTGTATTATTCAGACATTTATGCGGAATCATTTGACTCATTTAGATATTCAGACAAATTTGGTATTATTTTAGATATTATTCAGATAGTATGTTTTGTTTAGAGTTTTATATTCTCTTAACTTTCTGCTTCTTGGTTGTTTATTGACAAATTCACTTGATATTTCTTCTATTTTGCATGAAAATCTGTTTAATTCAGAATTTTCAACTGGCCGTGTTAGGCTTCATATGCAAGAATCATATTTATACCATTGTCCCAGCCCTGTTCCCAAATAAGGACATTCTCATTTCTGGATTGAACCACCAAGAATTAACCCATATTGTGCCAGAGCAACTTTGAAAAACTGATCCAAATGTGCCGTATTATCTCTGTGCATTTAACTATCTGGAATTAAATTTATAAATGATCTTGACTAACCCATAGTCACATGACTCTGTTTTAGGTAGTGATCATTCTCACGTAGTGTGTACTATTTATTATAATATTATGAGGAACATTATGTAAATAGCTGTCAAAGCCTGTCAAATTTTTCACAGCCTATGTGCATGAGCCCATGTGCACTGTACAGTGGTGCATGAAAAACACGGCAGGTCCCCACACTACAGGTCTGGTCTGAATTCAAGATAGTGTGAAAATGTGCACGATGGGTCATTATTTTTTGCAAATTTCTGCAGGCTTAATGAAACAAAACCCACAAGCTTTGAGTTAGACACCTGTGTAGTATAGAGTATATAAGACATCTAAGACAGGAATCACATGATGTTACGTTAGCATTTCAATCCCATGACACTCTAAATCTATGACCCTGTTCAGACTGCAGGTAAAAGGGGCCCAAATCTGATTTTTTGGGGGGTCAAGTGAGCAGGTCAGACTTCTTCAGGAGTAGTGTGAACACTCAAATCTTGCCCAGATCTGATTTTTCAGATCAGATTAAGACCACTTCCATATGTGGTCCTGAATCAGACCCAAATCTGATTTTTTCCAATGTGGCCGCAGTGTGAACAACCAAGGCGGATTTTATGCGACTTTTACGTCAATGTACATCGACATTCGTCACAATTATGTGCCGGCGAGCACGCACACAAACGTCACTACACCTACAAAATGGAGAACAGTGATGGAGCAAGTCAGTGGAGGGAGAGTGAGGTGTTAGACCTAATTAGTATATGATGGGGAGATACTTCAATTCAGGCAAAACTAGAATGATCATACCATAAATGCTACAGTACGTGTTTGAAAAGGTAGCAAACGCAACGGAAGAACGAGGACAAATGGAGAACGTGGCTGCAGTGCCAAAGGAAGGTGAAGAGCCTTAAAGCCAAATTTAAAGAAGTGAATGATTCCAATAACCGAAGCGGTCGTGGTCGCATCAACTAATCTCGCCAACTTTTTAGCGCAACGGCTTGCTACGTGTGACATCATTGTTATTATTCGTTATTATTTGTATTATTCGTATATTATTCGTAAAAGGTAATGTGAACAGCCAAACAAATAAATCAGATCTGAACAAAATATCCGAATTGAGCATTAAGACTTGCAGTATGAACGGTTTATGCTTTAAAGACATCTGTATACTTAGAAATAAAGAACCATAAGGAATCCACGAACAGTAACTACCAAAAACAACATGTAATAATGTTATCATTCATATTTATTTCAGGATGGGTACGGTGGCTTATTGGCTCGCAAGTTTGCCTCTGGGGTTGGATAGCTGAATGGATGGGTGGGTGGATGGATGGATGGATGTATGGATGGATGGATGGATGGATGGATGGATGGATGGATGGATGGATGGATGAATGAACGGATGGATTGAGGGTTGAATGGATGGGTGGATGGATGGATGGATGGATGGATGGAAGGTTGAATGGATGGATGGATGGATGGATGGATGGATGGATGGATGGATGGATGGATGGATGGTTGGATGGATGGAAGGTTGAATGGATGGATGGATGGATGGATGGATGGATGGATGGATGGATGGATGGATGGATGGATGGATGGATGGATGGATGGATGGATGGATGGATGGGTGGATGAAAGGTTGGATGGATGGATGGATGGATGGTTGGAGGGTTGGATGGCTAGATGAATGGATGGATGGATGGATGGATGCAGGGTTGGATGGATGGATGCAGGGTTGGATGGATGGATGGATGGATGGATGGATGGATGGATGGATGGATGGATGGATGGATGGATGGATGGATGGATGGTCGGATGTTCATGTCAAAGCAAAGCAATAAAAATATTTACTTCCAAGATGCAATGTAAAATTGCTTAATGTGTGAAATTAATGTGTGAAAATTCATGACAACAAAAGAACATCAGCTTTAACAAAAAAAAACAGCATTTAGTGGGGAATCTTTGTCACTGGTGTAGCGTTTAGAGGGACTGCCATAAATATAGTCATGATAACTACATGTACATTACAATTGATTGTAGCTACTATTTGAGTTTGTTGTTTAAAACATGACAACACTTGAGTTGCCTTTTCTGATCTTATTTTCCCAAGAACCGTGTGTGGCTATGATCTTTCCCACGGCAGAGTCAGAGATCGTCCTGTGCATATTTGATCTGACAGAAGAAACATCTTCCTATTCCTGCTTTGGTCATCCTGCCACCAGCACAATAATGTTGATGGATTGTACAGACGTTTGCACTCGTTTATCTTTCTTGCCCTCTCTCATTCATGGAAAGTGCGCAGGCCGCCAATGCATTATTCAGCACCTCGACATTCCCACTATACATCTCATTCCGATGATGTAACACACAGACTGAGCTACGCTTGCGCTGATTGGCTGAGTGCCCTCTGGCTCATGTTTTGATTCACTGCTAACTGAACTGGATGATATCTTATTTAGAACCTAAAGCATAATAACAATAAGAGAACACACAGCACCTGTGCAATCACACAAAGTGTTTATGGGATCTTTGTCAGGAGTATGTCGGCTCTTATTCATCAGTGTTGTCTATGGTCAAATCTTATCCTGACTCCAACAGATACAAATTTTATTAACAGTTTCTTTATTTATCTCTGTGTAATGAAAGTCACATCCAGTCAAATTGTGCAACATTTATGCAACCTGGAAGATTTGCAGTTTTGCAGTTAAATAATCAATTGTTGATTATTAATATTATAAATAAGTAAAGCATGTCGGTAAAGTGGAGTAGTATAAACAATGGCAACAGAAATAACAATTTCCTTTACATATGTAACCTCGAGGTTGCATCTTCTATGCCTTTACCTGGAAAAGCAACACTAACCAATCACTTGTGTCTGTATGTGTAAAATGGTAGATAGCAAGTGTGGTAGACTGCTCTGTGAGACAGGAGCTGGTAGATGGGTGGGAATTGCCAAGAAAATAGGGGAGGAAAAGTCTAATTAAAGGCATAACAGTGGTCCTTTGGGTCCTTTTATGTAAATGAAAGCATTTTTAAAGGCATTTTTAACATTTTTCAAAGGAGCATTACCCTGTCATAGATTCACATGTACACTTACATACAGTACTAAAATATAGGTAATTGGAGTATCAAACTGTAATTTGTAAATGTGAATCAGAATGCATATACGTGATTCTTCAGCTCATTAGTCCTTTACTTGACTTATAGACGCATCTGTGGACAAGAGAAAGCAGGCGTTTGGGCAAGTGAGCTAATCAAATCTGACCCATCTGAGCTAGATATAAATATCCATTGGCCGATTTTCAGTCTTTTTTCTTCTGGTCAGGGTAGCTGTAATAATTCATCCTGAACAGGACACTAGTCCACACACATTCACACCTAGGGCATATTTAGAGTAGCCAGTCTGTTGGGAGCAAGTTACAAACCTCCACAGACAGAAAACCACAGCTCAGAATTGAACCAGGGACCCTGGAGCAGTACTCAATGCTGCCTCACTGTGCCACTGTAGCAATAAATAAAGTTCATTTAACTACAGGTGAGTTTGTGAAATGTTTACGTTTTCTACCCAATTATAACATTAAATGGCTTTATAATTGTCCATAATTGTCTTATTATTTGCAGCGCCCTTAGTAAATAATACTTCTAAATTTATATTTTCTCGCTCAGTGTGCTTTTCTTTTTCTCCTCTGTCAGTGTGAATGGTAAATTAGAGCATGTTTCTTTTAAAATTAGATGTATATGCAAGTAAATTGAGGCGTTCGGTATGCATATGACATGTAAATAAAGGACTAGTGGGAGGGAGCTTGTGTCTACACAGCTAAAGCTGATACAGAAACTACAATCACTGCTTGTTTTGATATTGTTTCATGTGTGAGATACTGTTTCGCTTACAGGTCACGGCGTGTGCTCAAATCTGTACTCATTTCAATGGAATTGTGATGTATAAGGACCAGCGTTTATTGTTTGTACATAATTCACAAGCTAGGATTACACATAGACACAGACACACTAACTGATACTGCAGACAGCAGTGATTTGATGCTGGAGACCTGAGTATCGGCTTTAAAGTGTTTGTCTGCTCTGCTGTTAGACGCCTTATTTTAAGCTCAGATAAAAACAGAGACGAATGTTATAACTCAGTGCGGCAAATGCCACACAGTCCTTGAGCAAAGTCAGCCTGTTCATTTTGGTCTGTTTCATCTCCCAGCACTTTTTAGACAAGAGTTGTTCTAGTGCTTAATGAGTTCAGTTTACCACCGCTACATATTCTGTAGGAGAGGTGTCTCTGACTAATTGTGGAAGCTCTATTTTAAGCTCTCATAATGATAAACCTGTGATTTCACTTTGTCTTAGGTGGCATCTGTGGGTGAGTGAATCTTAATTCGGAGTCTTTTATGGAACATTCTTGAATACATCCTGCCAAAACATGCATTTATCTATAGACTGTAGTGATAGATCTACAGTATATCACTCATTTCCTCAGTGTTCTTACATTTCAGAGGGTTTAAAGCTTGTTTTCTGTTAGGGAACTACATCTGATCTCATTACATAAAAATTGTTTTATAAACTTTATCCTAATTTTTAATTTGGCAAATTAAGATAAATTAAGGTACTTTATTGTCATTGTATACAGTACAATGAAATTTAGTTGGCAACTCTCAGACAGTAACAAGGGCATCTAAGTGTAAAACTAGAAAGGAGTTAAATTAAGTTAAGTATAGAGTACACTCTATCTATCTATCTATCTATCTATCTATCTATCTATCTATCTATCTATCTATCTATCTATCTATCTATCTATCTATAAGAGAACAAGCTAGAAAGCTTTAAGAATTTTATATAGTAGTTCATAGTGATACCCAAAACTATAGCATCATTAAAATGTAATAATAGTGCCCTGGCTATATACTAATTGTCTACGCAGTGTTCACCAAAAGACTACATAAATATTCCAGGAGGACAGTGTTTCCATTCACAGGTTACAACTTACTGAGTGCATTAGGTGAGTATAAGAATTATGTCTCCTCAGCTAAAATGAACCGGTTAGATGTCTCTCTTCAATATCATAATCACAATAGCAATTAAAAATGGTGTTCATCCATTTTCTTCAGTACAGTCCAGACACTTCTAGAATAGTACAGATTTCTTGTGTCTCAAAACCTCAATGTTCTTTTACTTTCTGTCATTTATACGTGTACAGTATATGGGATAACATAAGGGATTTTCCAGACTTAATCAACATGAAAGTGCAATATGTTTGCAGCTGACTACATATACATGTCTAAAGACAAATAGGGCATAATTATACTTGCGAAAAAAATTATAAAAATGTACAAAAATGAAGGGTCACACTTACAACAGTTCTGCTGTTTTGTTAGTCTCACAAGTCACTTAATTACGAACACCAAACAAACCTCCCTTTGCTCTCAGAACAACCTCAGTTTTTCGTGGTATGTATTCAACACAGTGTTGGAAATATTCCTTTGAGATTCTGGTCGATGTTGGCATTACATTTTTCCTACAGACTTGTCAGCTGCACATTCATTCTGCAAATCTGCCATGTTCCCATAGGTGCTGGTTACTGGACAGGTCACTGAAATACACTGAACTGGTTGTCATGGTCATCTAAACAGTTTGAGACAACTTGTGTGACATCAATCATGATGGCCATTGAATGGAGCCATTATAAGACGGTAACTTGTGGCCATATGGTACTACACATAAATAACAACAATAAGAGATACGTTGTGGTATTTAAACAAATTCCCATTTGGTTTTTAGGCACCCAGTGTGTGCCAGGAAAACTCCCCACACCATTGCACCAACAGAAGACTGAACTGTTGAGACAAGGCAGCTGGTTCCAAAGATTCATTTATTCTAGGTTAAGACCCTACCATCTGCACGTTGTAGAAAAAATCTCGGTTCATCAGTCCAGAGGATATTTTTACAGTTTTCCCCTGTCCGGCTTCATTAAGCTTGTGTAGCTTCAGATTCCTGTACTTTGCTGACAGGAATGGCACCTGATGTGATCTTATCCTGTTGTAGTCCATCCACATCAAGATTGTCAATGGCTGTGTCTGAGATGCTTTTCTGCTCATCCCAGTTGTCAAGAGTGGTTACTTGATTGAACTCAAACCACTCTGGCTATTCTCCTCTGACTTCTCTCATCCTCAAGGCATTTCCTCTCACTAAAACTGCTGCTCACTTGATGTTTTTGCTTTTTTACACCATTTTAGTTGAGACTGTTGTGTGTGAAAAACCTAGGAGAAACACTCTCAAACCCGGCCATCTGACACCAATAACAATTCTGAAGTCACTGAGATTGCATATTTCCTTATTCTGATGTTTGATGTGAACTATAAATGAAGCTCTTGACCTGTGTCCGTATGAGATAATGCCTTGCATTGTTCCTACCTGATTGACTGAGCAGGTACAGTACAAATGTTGCTAATTAAGTGGCCGGTGAGTATATATGAGATATGCATATCTCTATCCATTGATGGTGTAAAACTGTGAAAATTGTGATCCAACACAAAACAGTGAAGTTGGATATGATAGTTCTATCTTCCTGTTGTTCATTCACTTCATTCTTGATCATTTTATCCATCTGTGTCGGTCTCCGAGTGTCAGATCACTTCTTCTTTCGGCAGCAAATGCCAGTGGGGTTAATTACATGATGTGACCACTGATCCTGTCAGCTCATGGGAACTGACAGCAATCTGTCAGTGCCAAAGAGTGACATAGAGAAAGAGGTGCAGTTAGAGGTAGAGATGAGCTAATCCCTAGGTAAAAGTCAAGATTGTGTGGTGACCCATTGAATACATTCTTCCCAGACTTTATGCTTGTCTGCTTGTGTCTTGATGTGTGCTTACTGATGGAATTACCCATAAGTGATGTTGGGTGCTCTATTCTTCAGTCATGCCTAGTTACATAGTTACACAGATCCTCTGCAAATGTCTCCAGGAGGTAATTAGCTGGAATCATTGAACGATTCCTTCATTCACAGATTTGATTTAGTGACTGCTGCTGACAGCACTACGTAATGCTGCATTTGTTCTCTTTTCTCGTTGCTTTCTTTTGTGTTCTTCCAGAGCCAAATAAAAGGACTTCATTTGTATGCACCAAAGTGGGATTTTTCAATTTCCTTTGCATGCAACTTTAATGTGCTCTCGTCTACAGCACAGAGAGACACACACAGAGAGAGAATGGAGAAACGAGAGAAACTGTGTAGCATAATGTGTACTGTTCCTTTCAACCATTCATCCATTTTTGTAAATATGAAGAGAAGAGAAGAGAAGAGAAGAGAAGAGAAGAGTGTGTTTACAGCCCTACAGCACTGTTCATGTCCATGCATATGGATGTCTGTTGAAGGTTAGAATAGATTGACCGTAATGTCCAACTGAGCATGCAGAAACACCACCACGTGAACATACAAACTTAATTATATCACTGATACGGAATCCGCTCCTTTGAGCATAAAAATTGAAGATTCAGTTCAATACATTAGGCTCCTGTGAAGAGAAATGGATGGGAATTAGCCTTGAACTGGGCCTTCTCTGAGATAAGCTCCCAAGGTTAACACTCAGTTTGTGCAGAAGGATATGGATGTGGCTGGTAGAATTCAACAGATTTCCACTAGACCTAAAAACAAACCAAAGATATAAAGGAAGAAAGAGGGATAGAGAGAAAGAGGGGAAAAGGCATTACTCGGTGCACAGGTCTGGCTCACAGTCTCATAATGTGTAACAAGTACAAACTTAAGCCGGCTTTACACTGTGTACTCTTCAGCCCTTTTGCTGCCATGGAAAAGATCTCACATCATAAGAGAATTCTGTGTTAATGTGTCAGGATCTGGAGAATCTGCAGCATTGTGGTGACTCATATCAGAATACAGTTGAATTAATTAATCTGATCGGTCAGGTGTGAATTAATTTTATATTACAGCTCGGCTCAGACTGGTATTCCTGTTGTTACATGAACAATGGGTTATAAAATTGGGTGTAATGTAAATTCTGTTTCTGCTGCCCCATTTTCTGCATGTTAATTGATGATTTTTATTTAATGGCAGGTCTGCAGTTAGAGGATGTTCACCATAACATCTGAAATTCAGAAGATTGCGCAGTCTGCTGTAAAATTCAGCTAAAATATTCTTGGGATCAAAGCCAATTTTAGACATACTACACAAAGAGAAGCGTGCAGGGGTCATGCATGTGCAGATGAAAAAGGAGCAAAGAGGAGAGTGCAGCAAGATGGAGTGAGGATAGGAAGTGGGGGGTTGATTAGTTTCCCGTAGCCTGGGTTTTGGTCTGATTGACGTCAGCAGTCTAATTGTGGGATCAGTGAGCACACAGGGGCTTGGGAGCCGATCAGCTTGTTGCTCAGAATACGAAGGACATCTGTTGCATAGATACAAAATAGCATGAATCACTGCTGCTAGTGTGGAGCAAGCATGTGAGACTCATTATATGATTTTGAGTTGCACTGCACCTTTGTGCACAAACCAGGTTTTAGCTTTTGATCCATGGCTGGAAAGACGTAGATGTAGGATGTTTTAAGGGACACATTCATGCTACTGTACCTGAGTTGGGTGACACATATAGAGGGTGACATATACTGTATAGAACATCCTGGCAAATTTAATACTAACTATTTATGATATTTGATAATAGATATTGTTTATTAAACTGTTAACATGTAAAGAGGTCTGTTGATAGTAGGCATTAAAATCTTTGAGGAAAATTTCTTTTAGGTAGAGATGAAGCGAGGGATAAAGCTGCCTTCACATGCTGTTGGAATTTTGGTTAATATAAGTTTCCCAATAGGAAGTTGCACAGAAATGAGTGCTCAAATCGTACTTACGATTGGTATTATTTCAGAAGATGGGAAGAGTCGTAAACTTTCAAGATGGTAGAGGAGAGTACAGTTTCCGTACTGAATGGCAGAATTGTTAGTTTTTCTAAATGCTGATTGTTAGTTCTTGCTGTTTTGCTCATATTCAGCAAACATTCTATGCATTTTGTAAATGTTTACACTAAGAAAATAGCTTATATTTGACCAAAATTCCATTATTGTATATCAGCAATCTAGCTGACAGTGTGTTATGGTGTTAAAATAAATGTAAAAGAAACAAGAAATAAAGAAATATGTGTGACTGAACCTTGCTTGTGTTTTATGTTTGTGAGAAAGCATGTGAACACAAAATACTCATAATTACCATTTTAGAAGTGGGAAGTTGAATACTTCTGAAAGAACATAAGGTCAGCATAAATTCCACAAATCCCATAAAAGGTAGGCAACAATTAACAGTAATGCTAGAACAAGTTGAAACAAGATGACTCCATTACATGAAATCCTTGACACCATTAAAGATCAGATGTTGACTGATTAATATGCAAGCTAAGTTCTGTCCCAGATTTTCTTTCATTTTTTTGTCATTAAGGGATTTGGATTGCTGGATGTTCTCAGCATTGTGTCTTTGTATCTAATGACCCAGTGATACAGGTAAGACCTTTGGATGCATTGGACAAATATGATTAATGTGAAAGGAGCGATATCTATGCATAATAATGCCAGATGAAATTACAATGTCAGCGCACCTTATGGATATGGAATTTTCAATTTAATGCTGGAGAGATGAATGATCACCAGGCTTGCAGGGGTCTGAGGCACTTCTCTCAGTCTTGTTGCTAATGATTGCAGGATGTCTAGACAAGGTCTAACCCTGTCCTGTAGCATTACGGACCCTTTCTTTTAGAAAATGAGGAAGAATACTGTGTGAACGAACAATTCTGATTGGTCCAAAGGGTCGGTAACAGCAACTCAGGCCGTTTGCTTTAATGGATTCATTTTATAACATAATGATTTCTATATTAACTTACTAAAAGACTTGTATGGTTGATGGCCTACATGTAAAATTTGTTGTCATAAAGTTTTCTTTGAGGAGATTTTTGGAAGGAGATACCGCTTTCCGTGCCTTGTGACAAAAATGAAGCTGATAGTTCAGGAAAGTCTTCTTTCGTGACAAGCTGCATTTTTTTCAATTAACTCAATACTTTTTTATTAAGTGTATAAATAAAAAATGTGCATTGTGGGCAAACTAAAACAATAAATATACCTATAATGGAAAAATAAATATAACAGATTATTTGTTAACATTTACAAATTGTATTTGTTGGTAGATGACTGTGGTATAAGAGGAATAAATCAGCTCTGCAGTGATATGATTCTAGGCTACATCCCAAAAGCCCAACAGCACCCCTCATGTTTTATTATTATCACATTTAAATCAAGTTAAACCATAGATTTACATATGCGTTTTTTTCTTTAGCAGCTCACACTGAGCTCATGACAGTGCTTCAGGTGCTCAGTGCTGTCATTTAGACATGAGTGTGTTGAGCATCTCTGCCCAAACTATGCTCTTCACTCAAAGCTGAAACCTTTCACAGGTCAGTCGCTAGAGGTGTGAGCAGGAAACAGCCTGCCCTTGTTGGCCTTCCTGGGTTTAATAGTCTGCAGTAAAAGGTTGTGATGGGGTGTGTATGCCTCGATGACATTATTATAGAAAAATGTGTTTATTTACAACCTAGAAACCACCGCTAGGAGAGATAGCCATAACTCTCAACTATCTCTCTCTTTTGCTCTCTCATTGTTCGTCTGTATGGCTCTCTCTCTCTCTCTCTCTCTCTCTCTCTCTCTCTCTCTCTCTCTCTCTCTCTCTCTCTCTCTCTCTCTCTCTCTCTATGCCCTGAAAGCTATTTATGTTGTGTCAGGCATGGTATAAAAACTTCCTTTTTTCCATGATGAAAATATGTGTGATACTTCCTCTGGGTCATGCACATAATACATTATAAATGTGTTTATAAAGCAGGACTATAAGACATAAAAATGTTGTAATATATCAGAACAGAGCTCATGTCCTTGCATACAGTGCTTTAAAAAAAGCGTTTTTTAACATTTTTGGACTTTGCAGTTCTTTTTCACACGGATGAAACTGAAGGACCTGGAGAACGAACCCAGGTAGAACATCCATGATAATCAGATAATCAGTTATTATATACATTTTAGCTGTACACACAGTTTCTACACATTATAATTATGCTCATAATCATATACATGTTTAATTTGTATTAATCTTTGTCATCCAGTATCATAGAGATCAACCAGACCACTGTGCTGTTTTTGACAAACTCAGCCAGAAAGAGTACTTATCATATCTTCTGTATTCATGGCATACAACACATTATGAATGCATTTGGAATGTATTATGTGTCTGAGATTTATAGCAAATGTTACAAAAATATGATTCCGTTTTGACTTCTGGCTAGGAGCATGAGAGAGAGAGAGAGAGAGAGAGAGAGAGAGAGAGAGAGAGAGAGAGAGAGAGAGAGAGAGAGAGAGAGATGCTCCCTCTGCTCTCTCTGACATATTGATGCTCACTTTAGTGATCTTAAGCCATCTGTCAGGCAGTGCAGATTTTATGATTTGATTAGAAGAACACTCAGTAAATAACTGTCATTATGCAACCAGGCAGCAGCTCAGGTCCCTCCGGCTGCTTTATTTTTGTGCTATATATAATAATGAATATGACTGATCACTAGGCCATTGGCTGTGTGTGTGTGTGTGTGTGTGTGTGTGTGTGTGTGTGTGTGTGTGTGTGTGTGTGTGTGTGTGTGTGTGTGTGTGTGTTAATACCACAGTGTGGATCGGGCACTGTGTGTTTGTATGATCCAAAAAAGGTCCAGCTTTGAATATTGTCCTCACCGTTCACCAAGACGTGCTTTTTAAGTCACTCTAAGAAACAATGAAACCTGTAATCTCTTTGGTCCATCCGGACTCATGCACTGTCATTCAAAATACCATCCACATCAAACACTGATGTGATTTCAGCTCCCGAGTGGGCTCTATACAACAGATGGACAGTATGGTGAGAGTTGCTGAAGTGCTGTGCTTCAGTAATTATCAACTTTTTCAGCTTTTTTTTTTCAACACTGCTGGAGAAAATGTACAGTTTTGGACAACAATCCCAAGATAAAGGACACAACTGGAGTTTGCAGTGTGCAATGCAGATACTGATTCCTTTTCATGCCATTTGTACAGGTTCATGCGCTATCTAGTAACCAAGTAAAATCGCATGGGTTTTGAAAGTCATTCCTCTAAATAGTTAATATAGAGCTATATACAGCTAACACTGGACCGAAATATTGGTTCTCCAAGAACACAGAGACAATGGTGCACATAGTAGAAGTTTAACACAACCAGTAATCTCTGTCTGCATTGCTATCTGGTTAGTGCTCCATATAAGTATGTTTGTAAAGAAATATGATTGAAATATGGTTTATTTTGGCGCTCAGTAAATTAGTATTGACACCTTGAATTGAAATTAAACTATTAGTGGTCCTTTAATTCATATTTTGAATTTTAAATATAAACTGAGTTTATGGCACATTTAATAATTTATTCTTGAAATATTAAATGTGTTTATTTTTTGGATAAATTATGAATTAAAACAGCTCTTGGCTGTGAGCATAGTCGTTTAGTCCCTGCTGTAAGATCACAAATCAAACAAAGACACATAATCTTGTTTCGGGTTGCTGGGAAATGTTTACTGGGATGTTTCTTGCCATTACTCTAAAGCCATATACAGTACAGTGTGTGTGTGTGTGTGTGTGTATATATATATATATATATATATATATATATATTGCTCTGTGCAGCTTATGAAGCATGAGTAGCACAGTGAATCATGTAATAGAAAGTCTTCTTGATTGCACTGAGGTGAATTGTCTTCACTGTCCCTGACGGAATGATGTGCGGTGGTATACATGCTGTGTTTCACATGCCGACTGCAAAGAATCCCTCAAAGGACGCAGAGGTTTGGAATTTCTTTGACTGGTGTGGCAGAGTGAAATGATCAGGATTTAATAGAAACACAACAGATATATAAAATCAATTTCAAAGCTGTCATATTTGTCAGTGTGATGTGGGAAATAACTAGTAAAATGTCCAGGAAGGTGTGATAACACTCAATTTATTTATTTATTTATTTATTGCCATCATCGTTAAGTTTGAAAGTTGAGTTTTATGTGGTATATCTTAAGTTTTGAGTTCAACTGAATACCACAGCATACAGTACACTGCCAAAATCTTTTTCACAGTTCAGACTTGTTTATCTGAGACATAACAATGTTACTGTTTGAAAAACATGTCTGAACAATTTTGTTTATTTTGTCCTACTTGCAAATTGCCGTGACTCCCAATAGCTGTGACTAAAAGCAGCGTTTTGAACAAAAGAAAATTTCTTTCTGGTTGTGACACACTTTAATATCCTTTATAACAGGTGTATAACATTCAAGACATCATGTATATGTTGTAAAAACGGTTTGTATGCTCTTCTATCACACAGAAGATCATGCTTTGATCAGATTGTAAATAGTTTAAATATGCACACATGCTGTCAGTGAGGCAAGAGCAATGAGTCTCATGTTTGTCAAATGCCAAGACCGATATTTACCTCAGAAGAAGGGAGAGAGTCCGATGATGCCTGTGATCAGTGTTGTCTGTCAGTGGAGTTGAAATAACAACTTTAAATTCTGTTTTGTTGGAAAGCAGAATTAACCTGTGGGTTGCGATACATGCAAAAATAAGACTTGTAGTTTTTATAGTCACACTATATACAAATGCCAATAAGACCGTTTAAAAGTTTTCCCTGATCTCACACCTGACTAAACTAAAATTGTTGGAAACGTTAAAGTGGAATTCAGACAATTTCTTATTTTGTAAAACTTTAAAAACTGAGTGAAGGAGTTTAACTTAAACACATTGCCTTTTCTTGTTCAATGTGTCATGTGTCTCTGCTTTCAACAAATAAGAACATTGTGTCTTGTTACACCTTTTTTACTGTAAAATGTGACATGGACAAAAACTGTAAAATAATTAGGTTTGACTTCTGATAAAAAAACAAGCTTCATGATGGCTGAGAGCATGTGCTTGAACTGCATAAAATTAGGTTACTTCAAAAAGTAAGACGAAAATGAAAGAAAACACAGGTCTGTTGTACAAAGTAGCATTTGAGAGCAAAGTGATGCTGTGTAAGTTTTAATTAAGTCTTGCAGCCCTTTGTAAAGAAAACCAGGGCATCTTTTCTCCAACTGGTCTTTTTGCAAGTATGATCATTATGCAGAAGAGGATAATGAGAGAGAAGAAGGAGAAAGAGGAATGTGTGTTAGTTTGGTAGACAGACAGACAGAGAGAGAGAGAGAGAGAGAGAGAGAGAGAGAGAGAGAGAGAGCTGTTTAGTACTGGTCATCTCTAATACTCTATTAATAGACAGGTTTGCTCCAGTGCTCATTAAAATGAATAGGGGCAAGTGCTCAGCTCTGCTAATGACTGACACACGCAATCACATTGACATATGCACACACACAGTTGAGCTTGCTGAGTTTCTTAGGATTGGAGTAGCATGGAGAGCTGTACGATTAAGGCTGAAATAATAAACAAATATTTTTAGAATATTTTTTCTTGCTCGTTCTTTGAATAAACTTCAGTAGTCTTAAGTAATCCTGATCAGGTTGCCTAGATCAGAATCCTGAGGCAGTGCATCCAAAGCCTGTCCCAGGAACATTGGGTGAGTAGTGATAATGTTGTCCAATAATGGCGTATTGGATGCTTATTGCATCGTTCCTCTATTCTCTGGTCCCTAGCCACTTGCACATGATTAGTTAAAATGACCAGTTTCTTGTAATTAAGAAAAATGCAACAGATTTTAATAGCTAAATTTAATTTCATACTGTAAAGTAGATAATATCCGGCAGGAGTCGTGCTGCATCAAAAGCAATAATTTACTTCATCGCATTCATTGCTTTTTATCATAATAATGTAGCAAGATCACTCATGGACTTTTTACAGCTGCTGCATCATGGACTGTAAATGGAGCCATGAGCATGCTTTATATTGGAGATGTATTGTTGCTCCATCCATCCATCCCCAGTCTTTGGACGAGTTCAGGTTCTCCTCACTGCAGTACCAAAAGTCCAGGCAGTGGAGTCAGACCTGATCCAGCTGCTTCTACCTTGGTCGAGTTGAGCCAAAGTTGCAGGCTGGATAAGTGTGTTCCTTAAGTGGTTCTTTAATGTAAAGAATACATCATGAATGAGACAATGCACACATATTCACACACTCAATCACAACTAGGGGCAATTTAAAGCAGCCCCGTCTATCTACTGCCATGTTTAAATTTAAATTGCTTCAAGTATCAACGTTATATTATCAAATGTATTGTCCAAATAGGGTCTAGGGTCAGGGTTGGTCGCTGTACAGTAGCTTTCATTATGGCTTGTCCTGTATAAAATCCAATTAAATCTCTGTTATGTTAGACCTCTTATGAATTCTTTATGAGATTGGGTTGAGGTGAGAATGTCAGTGCATTTCAATGTAAAAGTTCACGCTGTATGTATTATTCAGGCATCAGGAGATTCTCAAGGTACATAAATGTTTGACCATTGGCTTCTTTTATTCCTTACAATATGCTGTCTTTTTTTTTTATTCGGCATGATTTCACTAAACATCAGGTACAGAATTTTTCTATTATTAAAAAAGCGAGACAGATTTTGAATAGTATGGAGCAGTATCACAGATCCTTCACTTGCACATGAAGTGACACTTCAATTACTTTGTGCTGGATCACACACGCTTTTTAATCTATACTCCTCCAGATTTTATGCTTTTTTGCAAAGATACAGCTTACAATTGTATATTTGTTAGAACTAACTTATAAAATATTACAATGGTATGTTTTACATTCTTCTGTTCAAAACTGCCTCTCAAGCAGATCTATAATAGTAATGTGAATTTGACCTTTTTTTTTATCAGAGAGACAGATCATGGTAGGCTCATCTATAAGAGTTGGCTCTTTTATTTCTAATTATTGATTTATTTCCAATATGTTAAACAATTATTGTTCACATGAGCCTATACATCTCTTAAATTGTCAAGTTAAAACCGTATTCTTCCTTTAATTACTCATAAACAGTGCATTGTTTTTTAATCTGTTTAATTTCTTCAGCACAGAGTTACATATGTGCATGTACGAATATAGGAAACACTCGTTAACATTAACATGTCTGCTGTTTGTGCGTTCAGCATACAAGCATCTTTAAAAACCATCTTAGAATAAAGATAATCTGGTCTTTTTCCTCTTTTTAACTCAAAATCAAAATCAAATACATGCATCTTTGTTCACACTAACAAAAGTCAGCCTACAGCACAGAACAGCTCAGATGTTACAATAACATTTCCCTGAGTGCATTTTGATCATCTTGCACAGGTAATAGCATTAGGCCTGTAGAATACAAATGAATTTCCAGTGAGTGCAATACTACCTAACAACCTGTCTTCCTGCTGTACAACATAAAACAGCCTGTAAGTTTGTTTTTTAACTTAAAAGGTCGACTCGGGTGTCCAGTCTGGTGTTCTGATTGGATCCTCATTTATGAAGCACTTGACTGGTTTAAATCATCACCATCATATCAAATTGTTTACATGCTGTTTTTGCACACTGATTTTGCTCTTTGCACATGCTGTCTCATATTTCAGTCGATTGCTGTTTTGCACAATACGTTACAATATCTCATGTAACTGCTGCTATAATACTAACGTGTTCGGTCCAGTATTTCCAGCACACATAATTTCGATTAAACATACAGTATCTACACTGGTCTGTGTTATTTCTATGTATTGTTTTTTGTCCTGCACTGTCCTTTTTGTCTTTTGTACTGCAAAGTTTGCACCAGGTTGCACAGATGCACTTTATGTATCTAGGACTAACTTACTTAAGTCCTTAGCACTGTCTTTGTTTTTTGTAGCACCATGATCCTGGAGAAACGTCTCATTTCACTGTGTACTGCAACAGCTATATATGGTTGAAATGACAATAAAATCTTCTTGACTTGACTTGAGAAATGGCCATATGTTGTGTATATGATGACATGTATATGATAACTGTAAATTTCTTTTCATACCGTAAAGCAGTTGTTAACTGGCAGGAGTCATGTTGCCTTAAAAGCAGAACTTTTTTGCAGCCGTATCATCAACAAAAAAAGATTTATTTGAATTATCATGTAAATGGTGCAGTAATAATGATTTATGCTGGTTATGTATTGGACACTTGTTGCCCTGTCTATCTATTCTCCATCGCTGGCCTGTCTGACTTGAGGTACGTATTTCTCGCTGCAGTACCAACAATCCAGTGGATGGAGTCAGACCAGAGTCAGAGTTTAACCATTGTTGCAGGCAGTGTTGTAATGTACCGTACTTAAGTAGAAATTTCACGTATCTGTACTTTACTTCGCTATTTAAATTTATGTCAACTTTCACTTTTACTCCGCTACATTTCCTAGATAAAATGTATACTTTTACTCCGCTATATTTCCACTAAGCATCTTCGTTACTCATTACAACAAAATAAAATCAGAAGAAATGTGTGAGACTGTAATAAAGGAGGTTTGGCGAATCACTGCTCCTAGATTGCATTACACACGTCCGTGCGCGCTACGGAGAAGTACAGGCACGCGCAGCGTGCACGAGCAGTCAGAGCTGGAGGCGTTTATTCGGCTGAAAGCCGCAAATACGGCAATCAAAAGCAGTGAAATTTCACTATTCTTATTACCAGAGTTGATAGCACAAACAAAATATTAATGCAAACAATCCATTCAATACTAAATAAAAATAACATTTATTTATTTGCTCTTTGTCTTGTGAATATTAGTTTATTAATGACTGCATTCATTGGACACACTGTTTGTAGAGAATTCACACATACATGAACTGATTTGATTCAAGACTGGCATCATTACATCATACATAAAATTTTGGTGTCCACTTTTGCCATTTAATAATACCATAACTTTTGGCTTAAGATGTAGTCATATAATATATAATATAAAACTTTTCTTGCTAAAACCCCTAAAGATGAAACCCTAGAACTGCCCCTGATCTTATGCCTACCGAAAATCACTGAAATTTTACTTTTTACTTTTACTTCAAATACTTAAGTACATTAAATATCAGAAAGTTACTTTTGATACTTAAGTACAGTAAATATCAGATACTTTAAGACTTTTACTTAAGTAATATTCTAAAAGTTGACTTTCACTTCTACCAAAGTCTTTTTCTAGTACGATACTTGTACTTTTACTCGAGTATTGCTTTCTAGTACTTTATACAACAGTGGTTGCAGACTAGATAAGTGTGCTTCTTCTTCCATGTTGTATTGTGTCTCGTGGTTAAGGGTTAAGATGAGGGGTTTTGTCTTATAGAAGTTATTGTATTGGGTCTAGCGCCATATCCTGTACTTAAACCCCCCTAAACTACTGTTGTTTCTGCAACAAGGACTAACTTTCTATATTTATCATGGCTGAAAATGTCAGGCTTTGCTTATTAGTTTGCTTTGCACTGTGGAAGTGACAATTGATACAAGTCTTGCAATTTACCCAAGATCAAGACCACATGCTTCATATCATAATCTAAGAATTTAGTGCATGTAGTCATTAAAAAACGTTAATTATTCATACCTTGTGCTGTGTACTGTGTGTCCATAACACCAACATGAGAACACAATTATGTTTTTAGGTTTCCTGGGAGTTTCTAATGAAACATGCCCCACACTTTTTTAAGCTTGGGATCATCAGTGTAATTCACAAAAAAAAAGATTTAGATTAATTACCAAACAATGCAGGTAATTATGCTTCATTCCAGACTGGACAGGGCTAGAACACTGAAGGATGACAAACAGAAATGAGCTCAGTGTCTGAGTTTAGCGTGCAGCATAGGAGCCATCCAGCTGATTTAAATAACACAAAAGCCAACACGGAGCGCCCAAAGTCATTCATCAAGCATGGCTTTATTGATTACTCCGCAAAAATGGAAGGTGCATCCAAACACGCACATTTACATTTACATTTACATTTACAGCATTTGGCAGACGCCCTTATCCAGAGCGACGTACATAAGTGCTTAAATCTCTAACACTGAATACATTAATGCTGGTTCACTAGGTTACATACTTAAGATACCATGAGTTTAAAACATTTGTTCAAAGTTACAATGAAAAAGTGTCAAAGGTTTTTTTTTTTTTTTTTTTTTTTTTTTTAAAATGCAAAAGATAAGGAAAGAAGTGCTAGTTGAAGTGTTTCCTGAATAAGTAGGTCTTCAACCGCCGCTTGAAAATAGCCAGTGACTCGGCTGTCCGGACCTCTATGGGAAGTTCATTCCACCACCTTGGTGCCAGTACAGAGAAGAGTCTTGTAGTATACTTGCCTCTTACCCTGAGAGATGGTGGAACCAGTCGAGCAGTGCTGGTAGATCGGAGGTTGCGGGGTGCAGTGCGAGGAATGATGAGGGCTTTGAGGTAAGAGGGGGCTGGTCCATTTTTGGCTTTGTAGGCCAGCATCAGTGTTTTGAACCGGATGCGTGCAGCTACCGGAAGCCAGTGGAGGGATCGCAGTAGCGGGGTGGTATGCGAGAACTTTGGCAGGTTGAAAACAAGCCGGGCAGCTGCATTTTGGATCATTTGCAGAGGACGGATTGCGTTCATAGGTAGACCTGCCAGCAGTGCATTGCAGTAATCCAGTCTAGAAATGACAAGAGACTGAACAAGTACCTGGGCAGTCTGTGTGGACAAAAATGGCCGAATCCTTCTAATGTTGTAGAGAAGAAACCGACATGAGCGAGTCACATTTGCAACATGAGAGGAAAAGGACAGTTGATTGTCCATGGTTACCCCAAGGTTGCGAGCTGTGGCTGAAGGGGAGATCAGATCGTTGTGCAAGGATATAGCAAGATCGTGACCTGGGGATGGATCACCTGGGATGAACAGCAGTTCAGTTTTGCTAGGATTGAGCTTTAACTGATGAGCAGTCATCCATGATGAAATTTCTGCCAGACATGCTGAGATCCGGTCAGAAGCTGTGGCATCTGAGGGTGGGAAAGAGAAGATAAGTTGTGTATCATCAGCATAGCAGTGGTAAGAGAACCCATGTGATGAAATAACTTCA
This sequence comes from Tachysurus fulvidraco, assembly GCF_022655615.1. Lineage (NCBI taxonomy): Eukaryota > Metazoa > Chordata > Actinopteri > Siluriformes > Bagridae > Tachysurus > Tachysurus fulvidraco. Next base: position 8,985,675 of record NC_062531.1, on the reverse strand, counting down.
CCAAGAGAGTGAGTATACAAGGAGAAAAGAAGAGGACCAAGTACTGAGCCCTGTGGGACGCCAGTGGAGAGTCTGCGTGGAGCAGATGTCACTCCCCTCCATGTTACTTGATATGAGCGTCCTTCCAGGTAGGAGGCAAACCATTCCCAAGCTGATCCGCAAATCCCAAGACTCTTGAGGGAGGATAAGAGAGTCTTGTGGTTGACCGTATCAAACGCTGCTGAAAGGTCAAGGAGGATAAGGACGGATGATAGTTTGGCTGATCTAGCAGTATGTAGCTTCTCAGAGACATCCAAAAGGGCTGTCTCTGTAGAGTGAGCTGCTTTAAAGCCAGACTGTTTGGGATCTTGGAGGTTGTTCTGTGAGAGATAGACAGACAGTTGATTATAGACAATGCGTTCAAGAATTTTTGAAAGAAATGAGAGAAGTGATACCGGTCTGTAGTTACTGATGTCTGATGGATCCAGAGCAGGTTTCTTTAGGATGGGAATAACCCTTGCTCTCTTGAAAGTAGTTGGTACCTGACCAGATGCTATGGATCTATTGACGATAGTAGAAATGAAGGGCAAGAGGTCTTGTGAGATGGTCTGGAGCATAGTGGTAGGGAGTGGATCCAATGGGCAGGTGGTAGGATTGCAGGACTGGATGAGTTGTAAAATCTCTTCTGCTGCCACAGTTGAAAAATGTGACAACGAAGGTGTAGGGGAATCCATACTCTGAGATGTAAGTGCAGTCGGGGCTGAAGTGAAGGTCCGGCAGATTTCCTCAATCTTCTCCTGGTAGAAAGAAGCAAAGTCTTCTGCAGTCAGGGAGGATGAAGAAGGTGGAGCCGGGGGGTTGAGCAGAGAAGAGATGATGTTGTGGAATTTCCGAGGGTCATGTGAGGAAGCTTCAAGCTTTTCCTTGTAGAAGGAAGTCTTGGCAGAAGTCACATCTGAGGAGAACTTGACAAGAAGTGTTCTGTAAAAATCAAGATCTGCATCAAGTTGTGATTTCTTCCACTTTCTCTCTGATGATCTTAGCTCTCTTCGATTGTTGCGCAGCACATCTGAAAGCCAAGGAGCAGAAGATGCATACACCCCAGTCGGTTATAAGGAAATCCCACTAAGCCATAAAACAGATAGATGGTGACAGTGCAATCATGTACACTGATTTACGCTTTAACAACTTTCTGCGCTGACTGTCAACTTCCTGACAAACGTTTTTCACCTACACATACACCAAGCAGTGACCAGGGTAATTGTGTATAGGTGTTCAGGCTTTAGTGGTAAATGGGATTTCACATAAGGGTTTATAATGAATCATCTGATTTAAAACCTGATGCAAAAATGATGAGATTGTTTATCAAGACAGGCTGAAAAAGAAGAACCTTCTCTCATTTGTCACAGTTTTCTGTGGCCTGGAGCCACCAGATTTTCGAGTCTGACCCTTTAATCCTTATAATGAAAGTGCATACAATTGCAACACATACACGCAGTCCTGCAAAAGAAACTAACCATATTTATTTACCATATGCCTCACTTTTCCTCACACTAAAAGTATAAGATTAAACAGTGTACTGAATGTGCATGGGTTGTGCTGATGCAGCATTTCCATAGCATTATAGTGTGTAGGATGTGTATATTATACCAGAGTGCACTTGTTAAATTATACTTGTTAACTTTTTAACAAGCTTCTACTGTACTAGTTACTAGATTCTTTTACAAACAGATGCTTTGAGAAAGGATGCAAATGCAGGTTGCTTTCATCAGAATGTTCAGAAAAAGAGGAACAGATCAAAATATTTGAAACCGTTTACAATACTGCAAACAGTTTACTAAACCAAGTACAGCAAATGATCCTGCAGAGGTTAGGACAAACAAATGACTAACTGGTTCGAATTAAAAATCGGTTAAACAAGAGCAGAATGGCAGACATCACAGACATGAGGGAACTGAACGCATACCTACAAAATAGTTAATAAGCTGAAACTAAAATGTTCTTAGCAGTGCTACAGAACATTCTAATTAAACATAGATGAACATAATCAGAGGGTGGTGATAATGAGAAGGTAGTGCAGGTGGTTGCTGGGACTATGAGTCCATGTTTGTAGGCCACGGTAAAACAGTCCCTGATAGGCATGTAAAGCGATTGTGATCAGTTCACCTAGTGTTGCTGTAAAGCAAGTACACTGTGAAATCACGAGGATGTTGGCACTGGTTAGAACCTCTGTATAACTACAGTATTGAATTTAGGCACTTAAAGACTGGGTGTTGAAATAACGCACTGATCATGTGTCTGTTGCAAAACACTGCCGATTTCGGTACAATTCTCAGCTCAAAGGTGTGTTGTGTTCGATTTTATTATTTGAAAATATGTGCTGAAATCATGTTGGTTGTACAGAAATTAATTATGTTCATGTTTGTGTTTAATCGTTCGGATCTGGATGATTAAATAAATTCAACAAGCTGTTTGTTCAGTGTATTGTGTATGTAAGTTCTGACTGTAGGTTTTGTGTGTGTGTATGTGTGTGTGTGTGTGTGTGTGTGTGTGTGTGTGTGTGTAGGCAGAGTCGATGTAGGTGGTTTTGCCTGGTTTTGTCTATGATGTTAGTACAAGAGCAGATACATAATACGTCGTAAGAACACAGATCTGTGGATTCACAGAGAGGAAAGAGTGACTCTGTTCATAGTGGGTAGAGGAGATTTAGTCAAGCAGCTTTGCAGCACCACAAGATTCTCACTGACTGTGAAGAACAGAGTCCAACTCAGTGCTTCTGTACGAGGAGAGAATCTCATTCCCCTTATATAATAACGGTCCTTACTGAGCTAGCAGAAGGGACGCGTGTGGCTCTCCCCAGTGTTTCGCTACAAAATGCAGTATGTATTCAGACTGACACAGTGTATATATGAATGGTGTGGTTTAATTTAGCTTATGCGCCTGCTGAGTGAGCCTTAAGTATCGGAGGTAAACTACACAAGTCTGCCTTTGTAGTGCAATAAATTTACGAGACAGATTCCGTTTTTTTTTTTATCATGTTATTCAATCACATGCTCTCCCATAGTCAGTAATGAAAAATGAACTCTCTCTACATGGATATCCATCAAAGCAAGACAATGCAGGCTGAATGATGGCAGACATCCAATGAGTATGTGATGTGAAGCGATATAGGCCGCTTGCTCGATCTGTAGCAGCGTATAATAGTATAGCTTAGGGGCCTGTTCTTTTTCATCTTCTTATCAGCCATGGCTGTCCTTCTGCCTGCTGCTGCTGGTGACGGGAGTAAACGTTTCTCTTTTCAGGCTTCTTAAGGTCTCTTCTTTGCTTACTGAGAGCTCTTTGTGTCAATGGAACTTTTTGTGTCAATATCTGTCGGAGGCTGCACAAATAAAGCAGAATTGACTTTAATTCTGAATAAATAAGTACGAACGGTATAGAATTGAAGGTCAGGCTTTATGAATAGTCCGGTGCTTGCTGCAGATTTGGCTTTTCTCGTTTTACAAAAGAGCGATTCATGTTCAAGACTTATGTAAAAGCGACACTATCAAAAGTTTGTCAGTCTGAGTCATCGGTTGGTGTGCTGTAAAGAAACACCCACACATCCACACAGATATCTCTTATCTCTGTGGAAGTTAACATGGAGTAGATACACTTCCAGGCATCTGTGCTTACCTACTGCAGCCCACTACCTGCTGCACAAATTCTGAGCACATGCCATGTCCTTTTCAATTCAAGTCAAGTCAAGTCAAGGCAAGAAGCTTTTATTGTCATTTCAACCATATATAGCTGTTCCAGTACACAGTGAAATGAGACAACGTTTCTCCAGGATCATGGTGCTACATAAAACAAAGACAGAGCTAAGAAATTAAGGAAGTTAGTCCTAGCCACATGAAGTGCATCTGTGCAACCTGGTGTAAACAGGACAAAAGACAAAAGTCAATACATAAAAGCAGCATCGACTAGTGTACATACTGTATATTCTACAGTACATGCAGAAATACTGGAATGAACGCTAAATATAATAGCAGCAGTTATATGAGGTATTGTAATAAATTAAAGAGCAAAAATAGTGTGCAAAAACAGCATTTAACCAGTTTGATATGGGTGGTGCTGTGTACATGGATGTATATTGGAAGAGTGTGTATTTAGCTTCGGTCATTACAGTCCATGCAGTTGACTGTGTGTGTGTTTTTATTGTGTTTGGTACAGTTCAGTTCAGTTATTGAGGTGTCTGATGGCTGTTACACAGTCCGGTCGTAAGGGCCCAAATGCTTCGGTACCTTTTTCCAGACAGCAGGAGAGTGAAGAGTATGTGTGAGGGGTGTGTGGTGTCATCCACAATGCTGTTGGCTTTGCGAATGCAGCGTGTGGTGTAAATGTCCATGATAGAGAAAAGAGAGACTCCAATGATCTTCTCAGCTGTCCTCACTATCCGCTGCAGAGTCTTGTGTTCAGAGATGGTGCAGCTCCAAAACCAGACATTATGCAGCTGCTCAGAATGCTCTCAATGGTCCCTCTGTAGAACGTAGTCAGGATTGGGGAGGGAGATGGGCTTTCCTTAGACTTAGTAAGAAGTAGAGACACTGCTGGGCTTTCTTGGTGATGGAGCTGGTGTTGAGTGACCAGGTGAAGTTTTCTGCTAGATGAACACCAAGAAATTTGGTGCTCTTGACGATCTCTACTGTCGATGTTCAGCGGAGAGTTGTCGCTCTGAGGTCCACAACAATCTTTTTAGATTTATCAACATTCAGAGACAGGTTGTTGGCTCTACGCCAGGCATTTAGCTGTTACACCTCCTTTCTGTATGCTGACTCGTCGTTCTTGCTAATGAGACCCACCACGTTCGTGTCATTGGCAAACCCGATGATATGGTTCGATCTTGTAGCAATTTTTTTTAAATGAACTCTAGTTCACTTATAATTTTAACATATAATATTTTCTAACTTATGATTTCTGGTTTTCTGCTTGTCTTTTGTGTGGTTGTTCTGTCTCAAATGTGCAGTATTACAAGTAATTGCTAATTATTCATCTCTATAAATAATAATTTGGTCTGGAATTTTAAGTGAGATTTTATATTAATGTTGTAAATGACATGGCGTTTTCAGCATAATGATTGGCCCCAGCAGGATACTCCAGCACAAAAAGAAGGATGTGACTACACTACTTCAATTACCATACCCCCTGTTGATGCACTTTACCAAGGTCAGCGTACTTGTGTCCACTGCTATTATGGAAATATTGTAGTTTCTGTTCATAAACAACTGAAGAAACTGGATGACAACCAAACAGATTGTTACTGAATGATCACACCTGTTACAGAGAGATTAGAGCAATATTTCTTTATTTATGTTTAGCCTTACATCATGTGACACGTGGAAGTTCTTCTGAATGAGTTGTTCCTATAGAAACCAGAACGTATTAGATGGAGAGTATTAATATACAACCGTGATTTAAATTGCACCGTCACAAATGCCAGACCTGCTGTTATAGAAAATTACCCCTTTCTGAACCATTAATAGTTGAGAATGCACCTACTTCACACACTCTCTCTCTCTCTCTCATTGTTTATAAAAGACTTTCATTCAGCTGCAAAGTATTTGCTCAGTACACTACATTGTCTAGCATTACCAAGCCTTCTGATCATTGTGTTGACTTTGGGTTTTTACCCTGCCTATTTTTTTTGGATTACCTGTGTTTTGTCTCAACCATTTCCAGTTTTTTTTTTACCTTAATTCTGTCTCACTTTTGGACATTCATGCAGTTTTAATAAAGGTAGTGTAAGTGGTTAAGGTGTCGGACACTTGATTGGACGGTTGTGGGTTAGAATCCCAAGACCACAAAGCTGACACTGCTGGGCCCTTAATTAAGGCCCTTAAACACCAATTGCTCAATTGTATGAGCTAAATTTAAGTCACTTTGAATAAGGGCATCTTCAAAATGCTATAAACATTCATATCAGTGAATGATTCATGACAGCATTGAATGTTTTATCTACATAGAACAATACCATTGGCCACCATTGTGCATGTGTAGTGTACTGGAATGAATTTTCACCAAACCAGTTTTTTTTAAATCCAAAGAAAAATTAGATTGAAATTGTTCCCAAATTCCCTACAAAAAAAACCATATGCATTTTGTTTACATTTTGAGTTCAATCTTTATGATAAAAGTACTGTTCTGTGAGCTCCAGCAGTCTCCACAGTACACAGAGGGATTAAAGCAGGAATGCAGATTTTGTGGTTTGACAAAAAGGCCACTACAGTATTACTGTAACAGTCTCTTCTCTCCCAGGAGGACATCTAGGACTTCACACACACGAGCCTCCATGGGAAAAGTGAGCAGGTGTGCTGGTGGTGTTTACTTTGCTGTAATTAGTTATCAGCTCACACACATACATGTGAATTTGCGACCATTTTCTATACAACCAGCGTCAGTCAGTCGCATCACTGTAAAGACGGGGACCAATGCACGTCCTATAAAGAATGCTTTCAGCTTATTTCTGCTGCTAAAAACTTAAGCTTATCTGTTTACAAAAAGGAAAGCAACCAAATGTAGACAGCACTGTTTTCTTTGTGATTGTGAGTCCTATTTTCTTTTCTTTTTTTTCACACAAACTTCAATCAGGAATCAGGAATACTGCAATATGTTTGTTTTTTTGTTGAAAGACTTAGTGAAAAAGGGAGTATTTGAAAAGAACCACAAGACTCATTTTCTTTACTTTATCTCTCTCTCTCTCTCTGTCTCTGTCTCTCTCTCTCTATCTTTCTCTCTCTCGCGCTCTCACTCTCTCGCTCTCTCTTTCATTTTTCTAAGTTCATATTTTAAAAAAATGTAGATAAACTAGAGCTAACAAAAACATTCATTTTAAAGACACAATATATGAAGTTGTTTACGGTTATGAGTAATTCTGTACACGACCCATCTCATGAGAAGCTGCAGAATTTATGCAACCTTGTTTGCTCTTAACCCAAACCATAAACCTTCCTTTTTGTATGTTTACATGTTTTATATGTTGCACATTGTTGTATATGCCATGTTGTCCTGTCATTATATCAAGCATGTTCGGTTCAAAAAAAAAAAAGAGAGAAAAGATGAACGTTATCGTTCGAATGTGGTCCAGTTTCCAATATCAAGAGATATGTAAGAAAGTTATATTCAGCTCAGTCTATAAGTAGATCATTGCAACGATGCCTCATATAGAAAATATGAATGCGTGACTGCTCCAGCTGGCACTACAGCCGCGTCTGCACAGTGATGTGAAGCTGTAAAGGATCAGAAAACCCTCCAGCGATTTCAGGCTCCTGATTCCGTAAAGCTTGTATGAGCTCTTCTCCCACTGGCTTTAGTTGCCAAGCAACACAAGTACACAACTCCGTACAAAGTAAGTCAGGGTTTGATTGAAATGTGTGTGAGAACGACAAGGTGAATGTGTGACCATTCATAACACTGTGTGTGTGTGTGTGTGTGTGTGTGTGTGTGTGTGTGTGTGTGTGTGTGTGTGTGTGTGTGTGTGTGTGTGTGTGTGTGTGTTCCACTGAACTTCACTGACTTTAATCGCAAAGAGACTGGAGGAACCCAAAATAGCAGCTCACATTTGGGGATTTAGTTCTTGCCTATCTATGCACACTCCCCTGACTGGCTTCTGAAAGCTCACACACTCCTCCACCAACTGCTCTTTCCATTTCTCATAAAAGTGCAGTGACACATCTTATCTCTCTGTCACTCATTCACATCCACACACTGTAAACATGTCTTTGTAATAATATTGTAATAACATGTAATAATATTTCGTTCACAGAAGTAGGAGTGTGGTGTATACAAAGATGTTATTAGACACATCACTGTGTTATCTTTACATTTAAAACCAGTTCATTTTTTTTAAAAAAACACCAATGAGTATGTGTGAGGCATACAAAGATAAAACCAAATGAGACCCAGAGTGTAATAATAATAATAATAATAATAATAATAATAATAATAATAATAATAATAATAATAACAATAATAACAATTATTATTGTTCTTGTTATTAGTATTATTATTATTATTATTATTATCATCATCATCAATAGTAGTAGTGGTAGTAGTAGTGGTAGTAGTAGTAGTAGTAGTAGTAGTAGTAGTAGTAGTAGTAGTATCAAGCTGTAAAGTATGTAAAGTATGTACCTGAGAGAACTGGTGGTGTTTTAAAGGCAAAAGATTGTGACAATAGTCACTGTTTACTTTTTATCCAGTTGAACTTTTCTTTTTTTTAATTTTTTATTTTTTATTTTTTAATTTTTTTATGTTTCATTTCCTTATTTGTCAAGGCATTTTTTGTGGTAGCGTAGTGGTTAAGGTGTTGGACTATAGACTGGAAGTTCCCACATCCCTCATGCTAGACATTTAACCCTCAATTGCTTAGCTCAGTTGCTCTGAATATGGGACGCTGCCATATGGTGTAAATGTAAATGTAAATTTGTTGATCGGGAACTGAGATCAGCTTCTTGGTACACATAATAAGTTCTTGTGATTAAAATCATGAGATTGCTGTAAAATGTGGTAGTTACAGTTGTGAATATGTAAACAAAATAAACTTATTACTTCAGAGAGAATTACTTCAACCTCATGTCAAGGAATGTTTCTTTATTCATTTTTTAATGTTCACGTTTCATGCTGCACAAGTCCAGAGCTTACTGACTGGTAATATAAGCTGAATGTAGTCTCGTTCTTTAATCACAGGTCTATAATGTATGACCTGACATGGAGATCACATGGTATTGCACAGTCATTCTTCATGTTATTGAATTTATTTAAGATTTTATTTGCCTCGTACAATGGGTCTACAATCAATAATCTGAAAAGAGCATTGTAATTATAGCCAGGAAACACTTAAACATGCACTGCACTGTAAACCATGAGAGCACCATTATATGAACCTGTTTTATTTTTTTCATGTATCACCAAATGCTATTCATCCATCTATCTATCCATCCATCCATTCCATTTTCTGTACCACTTTTCCTACACAGGGTCATAGGGAACCTGAAGCCTAACCCCAGGTTTCAGGGTACAAAGTGGGAGACATCGTGGACAGTCCAAGTGGACTACCCATTGCACAAAGAATTTTGTCTTTACCATAAATTCAGCAAAGTACTATATTTCTAAATTTTCACATTTCTCCTTTTCTGCAGTTTCCCAGAAAGTTATCATATACACATAGCGCATGAAATATTAAGGGCCAGGGGAAATCTGTTGAGTCAAACTTGAGTCTGGAGCTCCACCAAAACCAGCAGCCAGAAGACAAATTTGACAAATGACCCAAAATATGAAAACCATAAAAACAAAAGTCAGACCCAAAAACATCAAACATTTAAAAGGAAGAAACACAAGAAAAAAGAAGCTTTGGTATGAAGTGTAGCAACTGTAGCAGTGTGAGTATCAAAGAATGATTGCATCATCGAATAAATATTAATTACAATATCTATTTCTCGTAGTATATTTATTTTGGTTCACATACAACTTGAGCCAGCCTGAGCATTTCCTGGGAATTGAACTAACAGGATTTTAACCTTGTTCTTGCTTTATCCCTCTCCTAATTAATCACAGTTAAATCCTGTATACAAATAAATGTCTGTATGATAAAATAAAGGGAAGGAAGGCATAGGTGTTTTTGCAGTTTTGTGTGCAAGAATCAATAAAGAAACCAGAAGAGTCTAACAGCTAAAATGTTTTTTTACTCCTTGTGACTAAATGCATTGTATAGCTATAGTGCAATGTAGTGTTGTGTAGTGTAATGTAGTGTAGCGTAGTGTAATGTAGTGTAGTGTAATGTAGTGTAGTGTAGTGTAGTGTACTGTACTGTAATGTAGTGTAGTGTAGCGTAGTGTAATGTAGTGTAATGTAGTGTAGTGTAGTGTTGTGTACTGTAGTGTAATGTAGTGTAGTGTAGTGTACTGTAATGTAGTGTAGTGTAGTGTAGCGTAGTGTAATGTAGTGTAGTGTAATGTATAGCTGTAGTGCAGTGTAGTGTAATTTAGTGTAGTGTAGTGCTGTAATGTAATGTAGTGTAATGCAGTGTAGTGTAGCGTAGTGTAATGTAGTGTAGTGTAATGTATAGCTGTAGTGCAGTGTAGTGTAATGTAATGTAGTGTTGTGTACTGTAGTGTAATGTAGTGTAATGTAGTGTAGTTTAATGTAGTGTAGTGTGGTGTAGTGTAGTGTAGTGTAGTGTAGCGTAGTGAAGTATACTGTAGTGTAGTGTAGTGTAGTGTAGTTTAATGTAGTGTAATGTTATGTAGTGTAGTGTAGTGTAGTGTAGTGTAATGTAATGTAATGTAGTGTAGTGTAATGTGGTGTAGTGCAGTGTAATGTAATGTAGTGTAATGTAACGTAATGCAGTGTAATGTAGTGTAATGTAATGTAGTTTAGTGCAGTGTGCTGTAGTGTAGTGTAATGTAATGTAGTGTAATGAGATGTAGTTTAATGTAGTGTAGTGTGGTGTAGTGTAGTGTAGTGTAGCGTAGTGAAGTATACTGTAGTGTAGTGTAGTGTAGTGTAGTTTAATGTAGTGTAATGTTATGTAGTGTAGTGTAGTGTAGTGTAGTGTAGTGTAGTGTAATGTAATGTAATGTAGTGTAGTGTAATGTGGTGTAGTGCAGTGTAATGTACTGTAGTGTAATGTAATGTAGTATAGTGTAATGCAGTGTAGTGTAATACAGTGTAATGTAGTGTAATGTAATGTAGTGTAGTGTAATGCAGTGTAATGTAGTGTAATGTAACGTAATGCAGTGTAATGTAGTGTAATGTAATGTAGTTTAGTGCAGTGTGGTGTAGTGTAGTGTAATGTAATGTAGTGTAATGAGATGTAGTTTAATGTAGTGTAGTGTGGTGTAGTGTAGTGTAGTGTAGTGTAGTGTAGCGTAGTGAAGTATACTGTAGTGTAGTGTAGTGTAGTGTAGTTTAATGTAGTGTAATGTTATGTAGTGTAGTGTAGTGTAGTGTAATGTAATGTAGTGTAGTGTAATGTGGTGTAGTGCAGTGTAATGTACTGTAGTGTAATGTAATGTAGTATAGTGTAATGCAGTGTAGTGTAATACAGTGTAATGTAGTGTAATGTAGTGTAGTGTAATGCAGTGTAATGTAGTGTAATGTAACGTAATGCAGTGTAATGTAGTGTAATGTAATGTAGTTTAGTGCAGTGTGGTGTAGTGTAGTGTAATGTAATGTAGTGTAATGAGATGTAGTTTAATGTAGTGTAGTGTGGTGTAGTGTAGTGTAGTGTAGTGTAGCGTAGTGAAGTATAGTGTAGTGTAGTGTAGTTTAATGTAGTGTAATGTTATGTAGTGTAGTGTAGTGTAGTGTAGTGTAATGTAATGTAGTGTAGTGTAATGTGGTGTAGTGCAGTGTAATGTACTGTAGTGTAATGTAATGTAGTATAGTGTAATGCAGTGTAGTGTAATACAGTGTAATGTAGTGTAATGTAATGTAGTGTAGTGTAAT
>NC_062531.1:8946715-8971715 GCF_022655615.1 Tachysurus fulvidraco | reverse complement strand
CATAGTGTGTATTCTGACCAAGACATTCTCCTGATCGACGTCGCTGCTGTTACAGTAGTCTTTTCCTTTCGGCTTTGTGTGTCAAGTATTTCAATTACACAGAGGCTCGTTGGTTATGAATGCAGGGTTTGTTCAAATTAGGATTAACGCCTGGCTGTAATCCACTCAAACGATGCCACAGATTTTTTAGTAACTACAAACCCTTTGTAAGACAGAAAGTCAGAAATATTATCTGTTTGTAAAAGAATGAAACTCTAGTGGCTAGCTTGATATGCAAATGTGAATACTCACCTCATGTGCCTGAATTTGAATTGTAAATCCCAGACACTCTCTAGAAGATTGAAATGCCTGTCATAATTAGCTGAGTCTTCTTCTCGAGCTTTATTTTATTGACACTTCACAGGCCTGTCATAACAGATAATAAACTTTCATTTCAAGAGGATCATTTGGGAAATGTGTGAAAGGTGCTAAATCATGTCACATTTCCACTTCTTATTTTCAGCGCTGTGAATGCAAAGCCAGGCTGAATATTTCAAGGACTTAATGTTCTCAAAAGGTGCTGTTCACCTGGCCTGGGTATGAGTAAGATTGGTGCAATGGGTACAGTGACAAAAAAGAATATGTTTTCATCAGCTTTAAAAGAACATATTACCTAAAATATAATATTTTGTTTTCCATCTTTAATTTGTTTTTCTTGTCCAACCATGGCCAATTTCGATCCATTCCATTTCTGTATATGCATATATTATATCATATAAGTGTTATATTATGTCATATATGACAGCTAGCAATCAGGGAACTTGAAGGCTATGTTAATATTCTGTTAATGTAACTCTATTTTTATAGTAAATGTCTGTATGGGTTTCCACTGGATTTTCCAGTTTTCTTCCACCTCCTAAAAACTTGCCGATATGTGGACTGGCTACACTACAACTCCACTATGCAGTATATGAATGAGGGTTTGAATGAGTGTCTGAATGTATGATGCCCTAAGCTGGACTGGCAGCCCATACAGAGCGTATTCCAACATCACACTTTTCCAGGATAGGCTTCAGATTGAAGACCAAACTCATTTGAATATGTCAAGCTCATTATAAATGAAAAGACTTTTTAATCTATTACTTTGGCCATCTAGTTGAAAGAAGGCAAGGTTTTTCATGCCAACTTATGCGCTTACCAAAGTTATCCTAAAAATATTCAAAGAACCACCAATACATCTGTTTGTCTCCAGTCTTAGAAAAAAAAGTGTAATCTGTAAACCTTAAGAAATTTCCTGATAGGTAAACATTAAAGGTTCTATGGCAAAACCTTCAACATAGCAAACTACTTTTCCTTTCAGAGACGATCCAATGTAGAACCCATTTAGGAAGCTAGGGTCTCATTCCTTTATTTGTGAAACTTCTACACGTGTCTTTCTAATTATTGGTTTTGTGTACTGTACATGAAATGCAGCTAGGAGAAACCCTATGGGAAGGGAATATCTCTTAGCTAAGGCAAATGTCCCAATTTTTCATGAAAAAATTAAACAAAATAACAGTCTGTCATTGTGGGAATCGTTAGCATATCGGTTATAAACAGTCGACGCTGAAGTTTTCCTCTCAAAGACATTTCCAAACCATCTCTGATAAAGCTATATTTTTTCAGTCTTTCAAAAAATATATAAATAAAAAGGTTAACTTCTAAATCTTAAAAAAGCATTATTCAAGCATCCCCAGGTGAGAAGCAAAAACTCTCCCATACAGAAATCCTACAACAGTGCTTTTCTCTCAGAGCCCCCGAGAACGGCTTTTTTCTCTCAGAGTGCACGGAAGGTGTAGTGGCTCAGTAACAGAAAGATTGATGATTGTTCATTTTACAGCCATGTTATTTGGTACACTTGGCTAGACCATCCTGCTCTGTACTCACCTTTAAATCGCCTGGTTTCACCTACAACTAATCTCTTTTCCTCTCTTTAGTTTTCGTGATTGGAGTAAGTGGGTTTGTAATACCTGTTTATTTATAGGTTTATTTAGCAGTTGCACAGGTCTGGTCCCTAAACACTTTATTCTGTGTCACTCCACTGACTTCCTCCTTTCACTCAGAGTAGAATACCGTATTATTTTGAAAAGGATTATCTGCGACATGAGCAAGATTCTTTATTAAAATGTTTAATTAAAAAAGAATATTATAGTATTATATTAAATTAAAGATGTAACCGAATACAAAAATATTAGAATATATAGGAAGAAGAGTTCACATTAACACCCTTCTGGTTAGGCCACGCCTACTTCATGGTTAAAATCCAAATGCATGCACAGATATTTGAAGCACTAAACAGATATAGATGCAGATATAGAGGCACCTCATTTCACCCCATAGCATATATTCATAAACTAAACAGATGAAGAAACACAAAAGTTTGTTCTTTCATTGTTCCTCTCTCTCTCACACACACACACACACACACACACACACACACACACATTCATATGGATGATTGAGTGAACACTGTTTTTTTTTTCTGAGAAAGTATTGGGAGAAAAGCTTTTATATTTGAATTTGCAGTTATTGTGTGTGTGTGTGTGTGTGTGTGTGTGTGTGTGTGTGTGTGTGTGTGTGTGTGTGTGTGTGTGTGTGTGTGTGTGTGTTTGTCTGTGTTTGTCTGTGTTTGTGTTTCTGTGTGTGTGTGTGTGTGTGTGTGTGTGTGTGTGTGTGTGTGTGTGTGTGTGTGTGTGTGTTTGTCTGTGTTTGTGTTTCTGTCTGTGTGTGTGTGTGTGTGTGTGTGTGTGTGCGCGCGCGAAGAGGGGAGAGAGAGAGAGAGAGAGAGAGAGAGAGAGAGAGAGAGAGAGAGAGATAAAGTGCATTAGAAGACTGATACGTGATTTTAGATTTGGTAAATCTGTCCTTAACAGGGCAGAAAGACAGATGGACAGACCTAATTTCACAGTGCTGTCTCTCTCTTGCTCTCTTGCTCTCCCACCAGCAAGACATTCTGTCACGACCTGTGGGATATTAAAGACATTTCATTCCAAATCTATTTTCCCATTCTGGATAGCAGCATTTCTCTTCTCTACCACTTCTCCTATCTTTCTTCCCTCTCCTTGATGGATGAGGGTAAGAGGTTAATAACCCAAAACTAAAATAATATTTTTAGGAGCCCTGAATGTTTTTTTTATAATGGATTTTTTTCTTTTCAATATAGCTACTTCAATACGACTCTGAGGAAAAGTCCAGAGACCAGACAACACTTATCGAAGGGTTGAAAGGAGAGTTCATTTTTAGACAAAGGCCCTGGGTGTTTTTTTTTTGTTTGTTTGTTTTTTAATAAATTTTACATCCACATGTACATGAGTTTTTGGAAAGCGCTCACACGTTCAATCCAACCTAGTGATAGTGGACACTAAGAGCTTGTGTATTGAGCAGTGGTGAAGCAGAAGTGCAGAAAAACACAGAACATATATACAAAAATAAACACAAGACTAATATGTTTATGGACTGACAGTCAGATAAAATACTCTTTAATATTACATTCGGAAACAACATGTTGGGGGCAGTTCACGGTGGCTTGGTGATTAGCACAGTTGCTTTAGTGTGTGTATGTGTATGTGCCTTTGTGCAGTGAGCTGACTCCATACAGTGTGTCCAATGCCTTGTACCTCCAAGTTGCCCTTAACCCATAAGCCTGCAGTATAAGTGATACAGAAAATGGATAGATGGATGGATGGATGCATAACATGTTTCTTACTCACAATCAGTCTTATCTACAGTACCACTGGTGTAGCTGATCCAGGACTATTACTGCTCTTATCATATTCTGTTGCCTCCACATGAGGGTGTGATAATAAAACAAAACAATATTCAATTGCAAACACATTATTAAATAGGAAATTACAGAACACAACCTAGCAAGCCGTTCAGCAATGTCCTGGCACATCGATAACACACACAAACGTGTTGATGCTGCGAAGTCCATGTTTTCAAAAGCACATGTTTTTCCCACCCATGTAAATCCAGTGAACAGGGTGTATTAATATTTTTCCACCTTGAAAGACTCCTTCAAATAGTTTCATTTTCAAGTGCTGTGTTCATTCACAATGAGCATGCTAAAAGTTCATTCTCATTATGAATCAAATCTTTTTATATGGATAATTTTTTATCATTGGTGGAGAGGATGTGGTACAGGTCCTGTCATATTTTTATGGTACATTTAAAAAGCTATATTCACACAAACACTATAGAGCCACACACAAACGCACACAGACACACACACAGCTGTCCTCAAGGACAAGATTGGCAGACGGACCTCTTTAAATGGTAGTTATGATGAGAACAGAAGCACCAAGAGATCTTTCATGTCCAATATTCCTTGTTTTACCTGATCTGCCTGTCTCATTTTCTGTCTCCCTCTTTAAACTACCCCCACTCCTGTCTCTCTTCTTTCTCTGTCTGTTCATTTTGCTGTCGCTCATCCGATCGTCATGAATACATTTTTATCCTCACTGTTATATTTGAATCTCGCTTTATTTAGACTGCATTCATTCCAGCCTTGTGCTTGACGCAGAAGGGATCTGTTTCCATTATGGAAAAGAGGTCATTAGAGATGGTGGGCTGTACAGAGGCAGCACTGTGGTAGGATTCTCCCTCTCCAAAGCAGCGCTTTAGGCCGGCCCTTTTAAATGTCGCCCTGGTGACATTTGCACAAGTCCATGTGACCTGCCTTGAGAAGAGACAAAGCCTTCACTGAGCACAGTGCACCTCGTCCGCCTCGCGTTGGATTTGCGAAACAGCCATCTGATCTGTTTCTAATTGTTTTCACAGCCCCTTTAAAGCAAAAGATCAATTACTAAGGATCAATAGGATTTTAGACTCTCTAATAAAAACTTGGAGATAATTTAAAAAATAAAAGTTGGCCTTGAAGCAGTTTGCTACTCTGCATCGTAAACATGTTTTAACTGATTCAACAGTCGTTTGCTCTTTTAATTAGCTGCTTTGTCTAACATGGAATATTTATACCTGTTATTTATACCTGCTGATCACCTGCCTCCTGAATGTGCTTGTTTATGTCAAAGATTTAGCTTTATGTTTTAAATTTGCCTTCCTGCCTTTTAAACCAAATATTCACCTGCAGCTGCAAAAGTTTGTACATGCAAGGTGTGATTGTAACTCGGGTGCAGGATCAGTAATCGAATGACTGTAACAAAATGTGTATCTCAATCAGCCCCCTAGTTCAGTAGTCAGGGCACTGATCAGGGTGTCGGCCATTTTAAGCTCTCTCTCTCTCTCTCTCTCTCTCTCTCTCTCTCTCTCTCTCTCTCTCTCTCTCTCTCTCTCTCTCTCTCTCACACACACACACACACACACACAAAATCCCTCCAGCACACTGGAAATTTGCTCCCTAAAAAAATGAACATTTGCTTCCACAATGCACCAGAATAAATCCAGGGAGCATCGATGCACACTATGTTCCTTCACTGCAAATTACATCACACTTTCTGAAGTCTCTTAGCTTGAAAAAACTCTCAGGCAACTTTGTCTCCAGCTGTAAGTAGCTTGTTATCATTGTTGTAGCTCACAAATGATTACTAACGTTAGCAATTAAGTGTTACTATATGTTCATATGCATGTATAATACTGTATATAACAATGTGTGTATGTAGCCATTATTGTCTTCAATGAGTTGTAAGCCAGGGTCATCTCCAGTATTCTGATTAACAAACTAGTGAGCTACAGGGCTGACTGAGACACACCCGATGAGTGTGAGTGACAAGATTACAAACATATGATGTTCTCTGGGAAATTTAATCTGATGTTTACATGACAATCTCCACTTTCCAAATTGTATACATTTTATTATATATGTGTTTAATCAAAAAAACTGTTTTTAAGCTGTATATAATTCACATACAATATTTGGTACATATTTTAAAATAGTTTCTTGAATTAAAAAAAAACAACAACCTGTTACAAAATGTCTGCATCACTGTGTCAAATTACCAATAAAATGTGTACCCCATCTGATCTCTGCCAGGAAAACCGGAGTCATTCAGCACCGAAATGAGTCTCAACTCCCAGCTCTAAATGTGTGTCAGTTTTCATCTATCTTTGTTTTATAACAAAACTCATTCATGAATTTCCATTTCAGCTGTAATGTTCCCAGCGAGATTATCCTGATTCTCTCTCTCTCTCTCTCTCTCTCTCTCTCTCTCTCTCTCTCTCTCTCTCTCTCTCTCTCTCTCTCTCTCTCTCTCTCTTTCTCTCTCATCATCTCCTCTCTCTTTCTCATTCCTGTAAAAGAGGGCTAAAATGAGCTCACAGTGCACATTTGCAGTTCACTCATCATAGACAATTACTCTGCTTATGCTCCTGCCTGTGTACGTTCAGGATGTTGCCTCTAAAAGTGATTCATGCCGCTGGAGGATGCAATATCTCCTCAAGTAAATTAGATTAGAAACATTGTGTGCTGAAGGTCTCTGCCAGTCCATGTCCATTCACAGCTACAAAAATCCACACGAGATCTTGTGAGTACTCCTTATTAGGTGTTAGGTGTATACACATACCATTTGGGTTTTAATCAACTATGAAGCCATGTATAATTGTTATATTCTAGCTGTTATATTCTAGCTAAATGAGCCTCAGGCTCCATAACGATGCAACAGAAAAACGTTTCTAAAATCAACGTTTGAATCCAGACTGTGCAGTCTCATAGGACAGGTGTTCCAACGTCAGGGGGCTTGTAAAGCCAGTGGGCTACCAAGGGTATAGTCCAGAGCTAGAGCCACAGATCGTTTTTAAAATAATACAAATCTTTTATATAGAAAGAATGCTGTAAACATAAGAGATATAATATGATGTGTTATAGATACTTAGAAGAAAGAGAATGGGGCAAAAGGGAGAAAAAATATTGCCTGAGCCATTTAACTTTACTGTGACCGGAATATGATATAATAAGAAGTATTGACTTCTGAAGTTAAACCTACTTTCTACTTTTATGTCACAACTGGACTGGAATCCACACCATAGCACGTCTCAGTTTCCTTAAGGTAAAAAAAACTTACACCTCAGTGTATAAAGAAACACAGCGGACAGGGACAACACAGTCCAATAAAACCTAGCACATGTAGAATCACACTGAGCAAACACTATGCATGTTTCTTCTTACTCAACATGACTATCTCTACTACCATATAAACACTTTGCACTGCAACTACAAGCTGCACATTCAGGCCATTGTTGTTGGTTTATGGTTTTGAATAAAGATCACAGCATGCAGAAATTTGACTACATCTCTGGAGCTTATGCTTCAACTAGGCTCGCAAGTGAGAAACACAGAGGCATGAAATAAGCTCAGCAGGGCATGAGGCTTTTAGAGCGAGTGTGGAAATGCATCCAGTTTGGATTGGCCAAACCTTACTTTTTCTTTTTAAATGACAGGCTTGCTGTTTGATGCTTAAATAATTCACATAGTCACTTTTACCTGGCTTTGTACATTCCCACAATTCTCTACCTCTTCAGGTTCCTTCTGCAGTTCAGTTCCCATTCAACATCCTATAAAAAAAACACTGTAAATATTTCTAACCCTGGTGGTTTCTTTTCCTTTATGAGTTTACTAGCTTATAAAAATTAGTAACATGGACAGTAATAGGTAAAGCCAGACAAGCCCTGCCCACACCCCAAAATAACTAAATGAAAGCAATATCCTTGATATGGCCTTTGCTAGTGTAAACACCAGACAAGGAACTTCACATTTTGATGGAATGTACAGTGACACATAACTGCGCTCAGCACTTCCTACAGTCGGATTGATCTAACAAGCTAGGCATCAGTGGAATAAAGTGGAACAGTTCCAGCAGGACTGTTATGTAGTTGTGAAATAATCATGTTTATTTTGTTGTTGTCCTTTTTCCCTTTGTCTGATTCCCACTGGATGCCCTGGCTTATTTATATAGCTGCAGTTTCATGCTTCTGCTTTCTGTCTATGCCTTCCAAGAGTAAAGAGCATGGTAATGAAGGAGAGTGGGCTAAAAATAGCACTCTGTCATGGTCCTACCCCCCTCCTCTTCTTCTCTGTCACTCTGCCCCTCTATATCTCTCCCCCACTGTGATCTAGTGATGAAAGAGAGGTCCCCTACCTGCCTGCACCTTTCCCCCGATTCACTCCCATTAGTGCATCTATACAGGGAAGCCTTCCGTGCACAGCGGTGGCCTTGCTCACGCCTGTGGAATATACAGCAGGGGACGATCTCCCTGTACAAACGAGAGCTCTCAGGATGTGGCTGTGAATTTGCAACACAATAACAGCGCGGCAAATGAAACGTGCCCTGATGGAGCGAATGACAAATATCACAATTAGTGTAGCCCGAGGGAGGCCGGCGCAGCGCGGGTTTGCATCCCTCATGTGCGCTCAGAGGGGCAGGTGATTTGGAGAGAGCGGGAAAGGGAAATAGCAAGGGCTGAAATTCTATTATCAGTGTCTTTTGTGTAAAAGATGACATCAAGCTTATTCTTCCTCCCCTGCAGATTCACTTCTCTTGGAGTCTTTAGCATAGTGTGGATGAGAAACATTCAGTCAGCCACTGGAGCTCCAGAGCATTAGCACACTGGCTTTTCATTCCTCATTGATTTTAACAATGAAGGAAGATTTATTTTTGAATGTAATTGATTATTGTAAGATTATTGGATAGAGCGAGCACTGCCATTTTCCTTTTCTTTTAGATATTTTGGTAGGCAGCCAGCTCTGGCCTGATCACCAGTCAGCTCTCAGACATCATCACACACTGCAGTAAGCTTCATCTAAGAAGGGCTTAAATACTTTATTAATGTAATGGGCAGCTTATGCTTTTGCTAATCTGCTGGCTAGCATCCAAGACTGGCTGTGATGTGAATGTAATAGTGTATTTGAGTGTGGTGAGAGGTCATGTCCTTATGGGAGCTCAGAACGGTTTTCTGCATGAAGCTTTCACTAAACATGCTTCATTCATCTTTAGTGACTGATTTATCCTGGTCAGAGCTGCGGTGCATCCAAAGCCTATCTTGGGAACCATGCACACAGATCCATAAGCTTATGTTCTTATTTTAGACAAACCTGTTCACCTGCATGTTATTGACATACCAAATTCCTCACAGACACTCGTATTTAGCAAAGCTACCCACAATGCCTCCATGCTTCCATTACTACAGATTCAGTGTCAAATTAAATGTTCTAGAGAGCTAAATGTTGATCTTTAGATCACGTTTTGTCTTTTATTACAGTATAACTAGACAGATAAGAGATCAGCCATATCTCTGAGAGGTTTGATGAAAGCTGGCTGGTCTGTATGCTGTTATAAGCTTTTTATCAGAGAATTTTAGGGACACTTTGTGTTTAACCTTGAACAGGAGCTACACCACAATTTCCTGCTGAAATAACCTCTACTTAATACAATTATCCTGTCCTCGAGCGAGTCTGATCACATTCACTTGCCATTTCTATCTGCTGTTACACACATCTGTATTCCGCGAGAGTTTAATCCCTCATAATCGGCTCAAGTGGACGGACATGTCCTTCACACAAGCAGACCTGTATTTCAGCACAGGTTGGAGCTCTCTGCTCTAAAACACCTCATTCCACTCAGGATGGTTAATGATGAAGGCCAGTTTAGAGCAAATGTGGTATGTGTTTGGGCCTCCTGCATTACATAATCTAGCCTCCAGCTAGAGATCAGGTGCTGTGTCACACAAGTAGGATTCTCAACATCAGTTTTTTACCGTATACTCTGCGATAACAGCCCATTGTACTTATAGGTCATTTTTCTGGCAAATTTTCCACTTTTTTAGAAATGGTAAATTTTCTGTAACACCAGTTTTGTTAAGTGCTTATTCAATTTCAGATCCATTACCAGATATGTTCAGGTCAATAACCATCTGTTTCAATTTTAAAGCTCCTTTTTTACCCGTAATAGATGTCAGGTGTTTTGCATGTGTGCAGTATCATATTAATTCCCCCAGGGAAACAGTTTAAAGGCAACAACAGAGACAACATTTTCCCACAATGAAGATTTATTGGAATTTATCTACAATATTCTCTGGAGTTGTTAATCATTCTGGCACATACATTTCTGAGGATAAACACGGTGTTAGATAAAAATAGATGTTAGAACAAATACACAGTTTCTTTTACCGTTTCAGTGAAAATTTTGAATTCTGTTCATATGCCCGTGTTGCCTGTGTCTGTGATGTGATACATTGAATGTCACCCCTTCTAACCTTGCTATCTTCAGCATCACACTTTGAGCTTATTTAGCCTTGTTAATAACCTTGATTTGAATGGATGCAGTGGAAATGCAATGTTAAGTGGACTATTTCTGGGTAGTCTTCATATGTTTACTTTTGGTGAACCTGTAAACCCTGGAACCCGATGTGGTCTTGTGCTCTTGTAGCTCATTCACCTCCGCATTTGCTCTGTGATGCATTCAGAGATGCTTTTCTGCTCACCATGGTTGGAAACTATACTGTAGTTATAATTCTAAACTTCCTGTCAGTTTGAACCAGTCTGTCATCCTCACTGTTTTCTATAATCAGCAAGGAATTTCCACCTGCAAAACAAACATCACTAGAGATTGTTGTGTGTGAAATTCCTAAGATTTCAGCAGTTTCTGAAATACTCACACAAGCCCATCTGGTACTAACAACCATGTCCCAGTCAGCATTAACGGAAGCTCTTGACCTGTATCTGCACGATGTATTGTGCTTATCTGCTTTATATTCAGCATATGAAGATGAATAACGATTTCTTTAAGATATGACTTGGTTAGTGTGTGTCCAGAATGAACAGTTCTCAAGAAGTCAAGTCAAGAAGCTTTTATCGTCATTTCGACCATATCTAGCTGACACAGTACACAGTGAAATGAAGTAATGTTTCTCCAGGCCCATGGTGCTACAAAAAAAAATGACATGAAGCTATATAAAACAACACTTAAGTCCAAGTCCAAGTGAAATGTGTGCAACCTAGGGCAACAGTGCGAGACAAAGACAAAAGACAGTGTAAACAAACAATACAAAAAACTATGACCAATACACAAAATAACAGTAAGTGTGCATTCTGTGCATTCTATAAAGTACATTGTGCACAACTGTTAGTTTGACGAGATATTGAAAGTCAGAACTGAAGGTAAGTACTGTATGATAAGTACTGTATGATGTAATCTGACAGAATTTATACTGGCTTGTGAGGATACAATGCAGTATTTCAGCTAAGAGTTCTTGAGCTGGTAGAATCTGCACACAGTACAGATGTGAACAGAATAAAAAAGAAGGAGGCATTAGGGTTTCTAATTGCAGAAGGATATAAAATGACAAACAGTTCCTTTAACACAAGCGGAGCTCAATGCTGATGATGCAGAGTCCATGTCCGTACAGCTTACATTAAGCAGAGGGATCTGGTTTCTGTTTTTAGCCTCCTGGCACTAATAATAAAGCCGACAAACAGATAACCTTAAGTCATGTTTAATCGTAAACATTTGCTTCTTTATCCTAATTGAATCTGTGTTTTTCTCTCTCTTTTTTCTCCTCATGTCTGATGGTCTGTGGCCTGTGCTCGCGTATGCTGTAGGTAAGTCCTAGTTTTCAGACATCATATTTTTAATGTGTGAAAGCAACCATAAGTATATTCATAATTTAAATGATTAAATGGCTAAGAATTCTGTTTGAAAATGTAATAGTAATGGGCTGTAGAATACATTGCTGTGGAGACGTATTTGGCTGAGAATATTGTGCTATTGTTTTGTTGTGTTTGTGTATTCTACTCTGACACTCTGTTAACCTTATTAACATAAATGTTAAAACTGTTTAGCCTCCGCATCATAGACGTGTGTGTGTGTGTGTGTGTGTGTGTGTGTGTGTGTGTGTGTGTGTGTGTGTGTGTGTGTGTGTGTGTGTGTGTGTGTGTGTGTGTGTGTGTGTGTGCGTGCACATGCGAGTGCTTGCATGTGTGTGTGTGGGGGTGTGTGTGTGTGTGTGTGTGTGTGTGTGTGTGTGTGTGTGTGTGTGTGTGTGTGTGTGTGTGTGTGCACGCGTGTGTGCGTGCGTGCTAGGTTCTGAGCAGTGCTTGGCCCAGCAACTAGTGTTTAGTTTAAGGATTGCATACTGTTATTATTTAACTGTAATACGCGTATTTGTGTGGGTGTGTGTGTGTATGTGTGTGTGTGTGTGTGTGTGTGTGTGTGTGTGTGTGTGTGTGTGTGTGTGTGTGTGTGTGTGTGTGTGTGTGTGTGTGTGTGTGTTCTAGGTTGTGAGGGGTGCTTGGCCCTGCAACTTGTGTTTAGTTTAAGGATTGCGTACTGTTATTATTTAACTGTCATACGCGTATATGTTTGTGTGTGTGTGTGTGTGTGTGTGTGTGTGTGTGTGTGTGTGTATGTGTGTTCTAGGTTCTGTGTTGTGCTTGGCCCAGCAACTAGTGTTTAGTTTAAGGATTGCATACTGTTATTATGTAACCGTCATACGCGTGTGTGTGTGTGTGTGTGGCAACAGAAGAGTAGTTCCACTGACAGACAGGGTCAGAATGTTATTTAAACTATGTGAGTATGCAATTTTGTACTCCGCCACACTTGTTTCTCTCCCAGCACTTTTGTATTGTTCTTTTATTCTCTTCAGTATACTTTTCTCCACCACCGCTGTGTGTTTTTGTGTGTGTTTTTGTGTGTGTGTGCGTGTGTGTGTTTGTTTGCGTGCGTGCGTATGTGTGAACGTGTCTGTGATGTGTGTGTGTGTGTGTGTTTTCCACATTACACCAGATCACACCAGTTCTCCACAATCTACCAAGGTGAGAGAGTAAGGAAATGAATCAGTACCTTCACCTCCAATACACTCTCTCACTTGTTTGGAGGAGTGGGAATAGCTTCTCACATAATCCACTGTTACATAATGTATCAGTGGCAGTTTGTTTAGTTTCATTGCTTTTGTTGAAACGTGGCACTGGGCATCCTGAAGACACACCACTGAATAATTGGGTTCAGAGTGAAGCCACAGCAAACGAAACCATTCCAGTGTTCCATGCAAACACACACCCAACACACATTGTATTTCTTTTTCTCTATCTTTCTCCCTGAACAATTCTAATGAACTTTAGTCTTTGTGTTCATTTCATTATGATTCCATTTGTATTCATCACATGCCCCTGGCTTTACAGAAGTAATATTTTTAAATATTTTTTCAAAGTATTTTCAGTACAATGGTGCTGATCTATAATCAGCTTTCCTGAATCCATTATGAATTTGTTTAAAAAACAAAAGAGATGCAGATATAACAAAAGCGAAATGCTTTGGGGTTATTCAGTTTTTATCTACTCTAGGTGGAATGAGGATTATAGTGGGGGGAAAAAAACAATGAAAGAATATAAAAATGCTTTCAGCTGTTCATGTTCTTTTGAATTATTTTGTGTTAATAGATGAGCTGTAGGCTGACTGGATGAGGCTTGTGCCCACAGTAAATTAGGTGCTCATACATATTCCATAGTGCACATAGGAAAGGTGGGGAATAATAGTGCTGTACGTCCACAAGTTCGGACTTGTAATCTATGCAGCATGAATAATGCATGGGTTATGAGCACGAATGAAAGGGTTTGAATCGAAGGGTTTGTCTGTCCATGTACATGCTTTATATCCATTCAAACAGTGAAATACGTATATAAATAATTAGAACAAATCTTATGTATTAATTCTAAATTAATCCGAACAGCTCAAGTGTTCTCTACATTACTGTACATTAGGCAATAATTTTCGTTTCAGTAATGTTGACAAAGTGATTTTGACATGCAGCTGTTGCTGAACTGATTTAAAGCAGAGGTTTAAGGACTCCCAAGTAGTGTATCTGAAAAGTGTTTGTCATATAGTCTATGGTTTGGAAGTTTGAATCATGTTGATGCTTTCTGAGCAGGGTGGCATACTCTCTCTCACAAAACACTAACACAAGAATATAAAAGAAGGTAGACAGCGCTTTCCTCTGAGGAGCAGCAGATTGAAAACATGCAGTGGATGGGATTATGAGGCTCAGTTGATGTATAGGATTAACCGGTTGCTAACTGCTATATGCTATATGATATTGGAAACCTATATGGTGGTTGGGAAAAGGCCTTAAGAATTTTTTGGGATAATAGTTTATAATATTTAATAATATTTAGTAATATTTAGAGCCCTATGCTGCCTAGAGGGGGAGTTGAAATTCCAATGTCAATGTCTAGAGAAAAGTCATCTGTCATGAACACTTAGCTGTGGTAGAAAACATGTCCCTGACACTGGAAACTCATTCCAATAAAAGTTTAATAAACATCTCTAAACAGAAAGCTTTACTATACCGATGATTATATATTTTTAGTAAATTAGAGCATGTTTATTAATCTATTATAATGTTGCGTTTCAACCATAAACATCACTATGATTGGGTTGTTACCATAGAAATGACAAAGATTAGAACAAGAGAAAAAATATAATAAAGATATAAATTAATACAAGTCGGCCTCACTGAATTGCTTTTATTGAAAATTAAGTAATTTCTCCTGACCAATCATATTTGATGTTATATTATTTGCTAGATTAGACAACAGTTCCAGTTCCGGTGCACAAATATGATTGGACAAGCAGTGTTTCAATAGTGCTGATATTTAGTATAATAATAATGTGACAAGTCAATGCTTGTATTACTCCATTTGTCTGTGTGTTGCCTGGCAACACACACCACTCTATCCAGCTGTGGATCCTTTTCAAACTATTTTTGTTTATCCCAATTGTGTCTGAAAAGTCAGTTACTCAGGCAGTAATTTCTTGTTTACTGATCCGTTGTATAAAAGCACCATCATGCTCACATGCTGTGATTACCTGCAGCCTCGTTCCTACGGCTGGATTACAGCCATGCTGATATTCAGTACAACAGCATTCTGACTTGTGTGATATTGCTTAATTAATGGTTAAATTGTTTCATTTCAAAATACCACTCAGTGTTTTTGACTGATCGGGGTACAGTGATGTTCATATTACCTGTGAAACCTCAATACAGTATGTGTTGTATTATAAGCCACCGGCCTATATGGCGTCATGGAGGGTCACACGCATTCTCTGTCCTCTAGAAGAGGTCTAGTATGCTTTTCTATTGTCATATGAAAGCCTACTGTCGGCTACAGTTATGTGATTGACACATCCTTTGTTCTCAAATTGATTGCAGACCGAAAATTCGACTTGCAGGCATAAATCACTCTGACACTTTAAAACGTGCAGTCTGAACTCTGCAGCCTGTGTCAAGGAAATCATAAAGCAGCAGGTTCGCTCCTGGCTGATTCACCGTTATTCTTGTGAGCGAGTCAACAGCCAGCTCGTAACAAAGCATTCGCGAAACAGCACATTAGACATGCTTTTGCCGTTTATTCATCTGTTGTGGTATATTATCTTAGGTGAATTTAAGCCTCCAGGCCACAAAGCTTTCATTTGACCTATCGGTGCCAGATGATATCTATTTTAACACAAGGTTTTGTAGCCAATACTGTTGCAGACAAGATGGATTTTCCTGGTATTTAGTGGCCCCTGGCTCACCATTCATATTCCATTTTGTCTGCCATCGATTTCCACACTGACTCAACAACACCCTAGACACAGTCTTTCCCTTTAAAGGAACAGAGGCAACAAATGAAATACAACCTTATTTCCATCTAACTAATCATATGACCTGCCAAACACAAGGTTGCACTGCAGCATTTTCACTATCCCTTATATATATTCACTCATGATTGTGGAAAAAATGTTTAAAATCTAAAAACTCCTCTTTTGCGGTGCAATTTTAATTCTGCACAGTGTGAGAGTGAAAGAGAAAGATTAAAGAAGCTATACGGAGTGACTACGCACTCATTATGCAAAATGGTTTCTACAAAACAGCATGATGAAACTTAAACATTGGAATATTCACTTATTAGATGAGTACTGAGTCAGACTTAAAAGTCAGATGAATCAGAACGCTAAAAAGAATTCAGAAAGAAAAGGAAAGGATTAAAAAGATGAAAGGAAGTGACAGTGAGTTTTAATAATATCTAGTGAAAAAGCTGTAAGCAGTAAGAAATCTATCTGTTTCTAATGTTTACACTGATTGGCACACAGAATCTACAGGATTTCTGGGTTCTGTTAAGATCAGGGAAAATATTTGGGGCTTCCTACTTTTTTAATCAGCTTTAGATATATTTCTTAAGATGGGGTTTGTGTACCCTCAGGGGCTGTGACAGAGCCTGAGGGGGAAAAAAGCCCTGAATCATTAAAACCTTCTCATTAATTTAATACACTGTGACTAAGATTTAAATTGCTGAAGCAAAGGAAAAAAGTGCTCTTACTATGACTTCCACAAATATAATACCTGCCATTTGTTTATGTTTATTTATATGCATAATTTGCCTCTTTTTGCAAGCTGTAAATGAGCATCCTACACATGCTTTCTGTGTATTTATGCATGAGGAGAGTCACTCATGTGAACTGAGCTTGATAGGCTTTAAATAATATAATTAGCATAAGTTAGTCATTTTAGATGGTTTACACTTTACACAGTTAGGTTTAAGTCACATATTTATTGATTTGAAAATATTCTCATGAAAATTACATGACATTTTTTGTGAAATTCAGACATTTTATATTTAATTCAGAACATGTCTATATATGAACACAAATAAGACTAGCGAGTGTGTGTGTGCCCTGCGATGGGTTAGCACTCCGTCCAGGGTGTATCCTGCCTTGATGTCCGATGACGCCTGAGATAGGCACAGGCTCCCCGTGACCCGAGAAGTTCGGATAAGCGGTAGAAAATGAATGAATGAAATAAGACTAGCCATTTATTTAGGACAAAAGAGGAGAAGTTGTATCTGTATCTGTATCAGAGATGATGCTCTCCAGTGGCTGAGCTACATTATTGTCAACTGCTCTTGCACTGTTTAACACCATTTTCTGCAGTTTTGTGGCAAATGAAAATATTCTGTGCCACAAGTGCATTTTACAATTGATGGGTGACTGGGTATAATTGGGCACATACAGTAGATAGTACAATTTTGAAGAACTGGTGGTTTGGTTTGCGATTGCCAGTTAAGTCATTTATACACGACTTTACTACAAGTCTGATAAACGAGTCATATTATAAATGACGTTCTGTGATTATGATAAAAATCCCAAGCTAACGAACATTCTGTTTTTCTGCTTAAATGTTATTCTTTGTTTTACTTTCCTCCTGACATTGTCTCATGCTTGCATGGACACTGTGTCTTTACCCACCAATCATCTCATTCTCTATATTTCTTCTATGTACATTGTATCTTGATCTTTTTTGTACATGTACAGACTCTATAGCTGGACTGCAAGCCTTTCTTTATCCTTGATTACTTTTTTTTTTGCATAAATTCATTCTCACTATGCCAGAATCTAGACAATTACATGAAGATAGTATCTGAGTAAGGAAGGTGATAGACTGCTTTAAAAGCAACCAGAATTTCAGTGTGGTTCAGTAAATTGGCTCTGGATATTTTTAAACCATTGTGTTGATTGGAACCAATCAAGCATGCTTTATTCAGCCCCACTGTGAAATTACAATCCAAAAGTCTTTGTGGAACCTGGAATAAATACAGTTACAACTGTGAGAATAGGAAACCTGGGGCTTTTTATTATGTATCACTGGGTAGAACATCCATATTAGTTTTTCTCTCTTAACTCGTTTTAGAAGTGAGCTGCATGCTTTGTGCCCTGTTACGGTCATTTTGTGTCTGAAATGTTTGTCCGCTTGCACATGTGGGACTGAATTTGAATCTACTTACCCTGTCTGATGTCTGTCTGTCATTCTGTCTGTGTCTCTGTCTGCCAGTGGAGGCAGTATGATGCTGTGAGAAATGTTCTGTCGTTGTGGAATCTGTTCCTTTGATGGGTCAAAGCTGTTTTGGGACCTACACGGTAGTAGGCATGTGGTTTTAATGATATAGGTGTATGTCTCTCATGTTCTCTCATTTAAATTTCCCTAATGTTGTTCTCTGAGCTAGACTTTGCTTTTGTTCCACCACTTCCTCCACCAGCACTATACTGGTGCAGTCTGTCCCAAATGTCTGCTGTTTTTCACTCCTGGTAGCCCAAAGCTGTGTCTGCACTCGTGAAACAAATTCAAAAACTGTTGCACTGATCCAGTATGAGAGATTTGCTTTCTCTTCACACTTTCATCACAGAGCAGGGGATAAGAAAACTGCTCAGTAATGAACAAGCTCTCTCTGAGCTTCTGTAAGAATGCAGACCCCAGAGGTTGCTGGCAGCAAGCGCACGTTCTGTAAGGGCTTTAAATCTCATAAAGTAGCTTGACGTTCCTAGGGGAAGGCATACAGGCCTCTCCAGATACGACAGGCTTCCCACTGTACATGAGCATGATCCTGGCAGATCTGCACTCATTGGCAACTTACACACTTAGCCAACTGTCAGATCAGGGAGTCCCATGTATTCGCAATGACTCTCTGCCTCACTGTTCTTTTCATCACACATCGGGGTGTCTGTGGAGTTTTCCCTCAGAGATGAGCCTGATTGTACTCCGTTCAGTCTATGAGGTTGTAGCGATTACTATTGCAAAAAATATAATAAAAAAAAATATATAATAATCATCATCCCTCAGTCATGATAACACAATTCCAAAGACAGAATATCGTCAGTTATTTGATTTGCTGCCTCACAGCAACTCTCCCCAGTTTTTTTGGGGGCGATTACTATCGTACTTTCGTAACTGATGTTATTCAAGCATGGTTTCTATCCACCGCATTTGATTTCCTTGTAAAATTATCCAGTACGAGGAAATAAATAAGGAAATCACATGTGTGTGGACTTGATTATTGCGTAAGGAAATCAAATGTGTGGAGAAATCAAATGTGTGGAGATCTGATTATCCATGCAAGGAAATCAAATCTACAAGGATGCACTGTTCCGTGACACAATAGAGGAACTGTTGACACCAGTTTATAGTGTTATTTCTTTAAAAAAATAAAGCCTAAGACCCTTCAGGCAGCATGGAGATGAAGCAGGTAGGGTTGGTGTTTCAGAGCTCCAGGATCTGACGTTCAATCCTGAGCACTGGTTGCTGTGTGTGTGGAGTTTTGACTGTTTTTTAGCATTTGTATGGATTTTTGTCGACTTCTTAAAAGAATTACAGGTCTAGATTTTCTATATGTGAAAGCAAAGAGTTACATTTCTGCCAATATTTTTTCTGTAACTCAGTTTCACAAAGTGAAACTCAGCAACCAGGAGAAGGCGACTTAAATTAAATTGTCCAATAAAGACCTAAGAACTGACACTGCACATAGAATTATGTCAGATGTCCTTGAGTCAATAAAAAAACTACAGTAATTATTGAAATTTTTTGTCAATATATGAAATCATAGCAGTCGATTCTAGCATCTATAATAAAATGTCCTGTCCAAATAAAATGTACTCTTCAGATACAGTCTGTCCCAAATGTCTTTCATTCCATTGCTAAAAAAATCCTTCCATTGCGTATTATCCCATTTTTATTGCCGGGCAATTGAGATTATGTCCTTCATAGAGTCTTCCTTATCTGTCATTCTCATTGGTTTCTCATGTGGTGAAGTTTATTGAAAGCATCATTCATACTGAAAAAATAATTCTAGTTCCAGGTTCATCAGTGAAGTTTTGTTAAGTTTTTCCTTTGTTTTGTTGTGTTTTGTTTTTTTTAAATGCAACTTGTTTATTTATTTATTTATTTTTTAAAGCTTTAATGTTTTTTAAGTAACAATTTTTTTTCTTCTCTTTTTTATATCTGCAAATGTTCTGGCAGGCTGTTTGTGGCAAGGTCATTTGTAGCTCTTCAGATAATCACACACTTCAACACTGCAGTGTAGATTTTTCTATGCTCTTGTGTGTGTGTGTGTGTGTGTGTGTGTGTGTGTGTGTGTGTGTGTGTGTGTGTGTGTGTGTGTGTGTGTGTGTGTGTGTGTGTGTGTGTGTGTGTGTGTTCTGTAAAATTAGTGTTACAGTTTCACAGTTGGTCACATAGTTTGGTGTTGTGAGCTGCACAGTGGGTAACTTTTTTCTTAACAAAATGGTAATTAAAGTGCATTAACGCCTATAAACGTCAACACGTTCATCAGCCTAAACATCTTCATTAATCAAGTTCAGCTATAATTTTTTCACCACAAATTTCTCAAATCCTCAAATCCTTTTCCTCCTGTTTCAACGCCTTTATCATACACAGCAGCATCACTCGCACAGAAGAACAAGGCAATGTTAACCAAACATTTCTAATAATTTGCTGTGTGCCATCGTTTCACTTAGCTGCTCTGTCTCTCTTTAGATACATTTTGATTTGAACATTCAGAGGATGAAATGCAAATAGAAATGCTTCCTGATTTCTTTGATAATTTTTTTAAGTAAATAAACTAGAAACAATGAAGCTTTAATCTATCCGCAGTGTCACACTCAATCTCCCCATCCATCTATCCATCCATCTGTCTAATCTACCTATTTATCATCCAAAAGCATTTATTATCAGATGATTTTGGTTTTATTAAAATAAATTACACAGAATAATAATAGCCCAAATAATCACACACTGTTAAACTAATTAAAACTTATACAGATCGTTCACTGGGAGATTTTAACTTGCCACTGAAGTGCAGGCAAGAAAGTGTCTGAAAACT
The DNA here is from genome assembly GCF_022655615.1 of Tachysurus fulvidraco. Classification (NCBI taxonomy): domain Eukaryota; kingdom Metazoa; phylum Chordata; class Actinopteri; order Siluriformes; family Bagridae; genus Tachysurus; species Tachysurus fulvidraco. The sequence goes on along the minus strand of NC_062531.1, from coordinate 8,951,065 downwards.
TTTTTTTACTTTTTTTTTTTTTTTTGCAAGTGAAACATATAGTCAGTTCTCCTCAGCACGGCTGTAACTTGGGATCAGGGTCCATCACTTATTGATAGGCACAGATCAAATGTTCCTACTCTCTTCGTCTTCAGACTGCTCTACCCTGCTGCTACATTCACCTTGAGTCTAATATAAGGACCACATGTCCAAAGCATATCTATTATAGATGTACTCTTATGACAGAACATGTGGGAAAAAGGTGGAAAAAACTGAAATGTAGAGGGGCGAACCAGCTGGCATCGATTGGGAGATGTCAATTCCATCAATAGTTCATGTCACCTCAGAACTTTCAGATACCTGAAACAGAGTCATTTCGAATAAATCTGGGCCATCTGTCTACAGAAGATGGCACTTCCACCTTGCTGTTATTGTTAATATATTTATTATATATATTTATTAATATAAAACCCAGCTAACACAACAAGGCTGGTTTTCGCAAACTTATTTTAATTGTTTAACTGTAAAGAATTAGCTAGCTAACTACAATATATGTTCTAGTGTCGTTAGCTAGATTACTCCATATTATACTCACTCTGCAGGGTAGCGCTGGGCAATACCAACTCGTACAACCGAAGGGGGCTTTTAGTATTTTTCTTTGATTTATTATGACAAACTAACAAAGGATTCGGAATACCATTATTGTTTAAAAAAATTTCTACATATATTTCAGTTGATCATGGTATAAATATCGGGGGCTTGTAATTGCTAGTGCTGATTATTGGGGATTTTACTCCCACCCACAATTCCCTCTTAAGAATCTACAACCCTGCTCTTAGAATGGCATGATAAATACTGACAATTTAGTGTAAGGAATTGCAGAGAAAATATATATTTCAAAGAAATAATTACAATTAGGGGATTCGATCTCCTTGTTTTTTGACATATACAGTATACAAGATTCACCAGCTTTAATTGTAATACCATGCATGATACTGTGAAACAGTAATATTCTTTAGAATAGGTTATCATAGTGTGAATTACCTCAGCACCCCTAGTGTTCAGAGGGTTTCTACACACTGCTTTGCCGTAGTGACGAACGGTGTACTGATTCCTAGAGACAGTGTGTCGCTCTTTATGGAGCTCCACTCGGGCCTTTGAGCTGGATGCGGCATACGCCCTCAGGGCACAGGCAGTGCTTTGATGCACTTTATTTCTGTTTCCCTGCTCTATCTTTATAAGCATCTACTTCATCTCCTTGCACAGATGGACAGAAATCCTCTGGCTTTCTCATTCCAGGATAAAGGAAGCACTGCTTGTCTGAATCCACCTGTCTGAATACACAGAGGACTGAAAACAACAGATAGAAGACTTCATGAATTGGATGGCAGTACATGAGGGGGTTTGCTGTTTTAAACCACACACACACACACACACACACACACACACACACACACACACACACACACACACACACACACACCCACACACACACACACACACACACACACACACACACACACACACACACACACACACGCCCTGGCTGAAGCTCAGGGAAAGGCTGGTAATTAAGGTGTCGGTCTTCTGGCATTTCTTCCACTGTGTATGCTCATCTTCAGTGACCTGTCAAAACATTTCACCATCACAGATGGGTTTGTGTGTGTGTGTGTGTGCTCTAACAAATGACAATAAAAGCAACACAAAGACTAAGACCCTGACGCATCAACTCAACTGTCAGCTTTTGTCTGTAGTTACTGCAGTGAAGGAAAACTACAGAACAGTATTTAACCAGTCAAAAGCTTGGGCAAAATAGACTTTTTTTTTTTTCATCGTTTTTAGACATTTTAAGAAAGTCTTACAGTTGAAATTTGTTTCTGAGAGAAATGATGCCCAGGTACATTGTGGTGAAAGAAATATGAATTTTAAATATTTTGTTAATCATTTTTAATTTTTAAGAACATCATCTTGAATCAGAGGACTCCAAAAGTAAAAGGAAGTTTGTCAGGAAACGCTGGAGTCATTTGATTACTTCATAAAACAGGTGTCAACATGTTTGACTGGTATATCATATATCAGTGGGAAAACCTTGGTATGGTACAGTTTCTACAATATATATAGAGGGTTTTTTTTAGAACTAGGTTTCTCTTATGCACTCCACAAAGTTTGCTAAAGTTTTTTTTTCTGCTTAAACCAAAAAGACACTTTTTTTAACACTTCCACCTAAAGCCAGTAAACATTGTGTGTTTTATAATAAATAACATATACAAACTGCTCCGGGTGTGTGTTCACGGTGTGTGTGTGTGTTCACTGCTGTGTGTGCACTTTGGATGGGTCAAATGCAGAGAACGAATTCTGAGTATGGGTCACCGTACTTAGCCATATGTCACGTCACTTTTTCACTTTTCAAATGATAAATATGACCAACAATCTTCCATTTTCATACCAGTCTTTATACATAGCTTACAGACATACAGGTTGTTCCCTGCTCATGTCTTTGTGTGTTTAATATCTTTTACTTTATATAGCAACAGACTGTTTAAATCTCTTGTTCTAATTTCATTAATGTTACACTATCCAACAACGTAAGGCATACAGAGCGTATTTAGTTAGAATGCTGTGTTCATTAAACTAGCTTCAGTTTATACGGATTTGATTAAGGCAAGATTAGTAAATATACACATTGGCACATTGTTTTGGCAAAATATTAATGTTGATTAAAGTTGCCTTTGTAAAACCTTTACAAAAGCGAAACTTTGTTGGTCAAAAACACACTTTTCCCTAATATTTTGTTGCTTGTTTGTTAGCAACAGCAGCATCCAGCAGCATACACATACACATACACACACACACACACACACACACACACACACACACACACACACACACACACACACACACACACACACAAACACATACATACACACACATACACACACACACACACACACACACACACACACACACACACACACACACACACACACACACACACACACACACACACACAAACACATACATACACACACATACACACACACATTCGTTCTGCTAATGGAATCTGAAATGTCAGTCACCTGTTCCAGGCTGTGTATCCCAGGGGGCATTTCACCATGATGCTCAGAGACACACATATCTGCAGGAATCAGCTTTGAATAGCTGCTGTATAAGGACCCTGACACACCAAGTTGACTGCCATCTATTGCACGCTGTCAGGCACCATTGTTCTTCGTTTTTGCAGTGTGTCCTGCACTATTTTTACTAGTCAGGTGATGTAGCTTCCGTCAATTCCAATTGAACTTGCATCAGAAGCCAGCACTTCTCTGATTGGATGTCCATCCTAGTTAACCAGAGTTGGAGAAGAAAACCAGAAGAGAGCAAAGCGAGCAAATAACACTGTCAGAAGTACCCGTGGCTCATTTTTGTCCATTTTTGATGATCTGTTGTAGCTAAATTTATGTTTGCAACAAGATGTCCTAGCAGAGTGTTCACATTACAAGCTAAAGTGGCATGACAGTGCAGAATAGAGGGAGGACTGTACTATTATTACATACTGTACAATTGTACAGTAGTATAAAATTTAAGGCACAAATACAGACTACTGCCACCACCTGGTGAGATCTTTCCTTTCACACTATCACTGATCTTATGTGTGTTATAGCTTTCATCATTACAGTGTGTTCGAGTGCAGCTTTTCATAGGAAGTGTGAGGCAATGTAATCAGCCATGCTGTGTTACAGCCTTAACATGCTAAGAAAATTATATGAAAGAGCCGGTCCTGTGAAATGCAGCACATCGGAGTCACATAATCAAGAGCCATAATGGATTTATAAGCACGGTGGCTTAGTGGGTAGCACGTTCGCCTCACACCTCCAGGGTCGGGGTTCGATTCCCGCCTCCGCCTTGTGTGTGCGGAGTTTGCATGTTCTCCCCGTGCCTCGGGGGTTTCTTCCGGGTACTCCGGTTTCCTCCCCCAGTCCAAAGACATGCATGGTAGGTTGATTGGCATCTCTGGCAAAAATTGTCCGTATTGTGTGAATGCATGAGTGTGTGTGTGTGCGCCCTGTGATGGGTTGGCACTCCGTCCAGGGTGCATCCTGCTTTGATGCCCGATGACGCCTGAGATAGGCACAGGCTACCCCGTGACCCGAGGTAGTTCGGATAAAGCGGTAGAAAATGAGTGAGAGTGAGTGAGTGAATTCTTCATCTGGTGTAAACATTCAACAATTACATATCACAGGTGCTTATATTTCTCACAGACATATTATAGAAAATGATATTGTGTACCTGTCGCATCCAGGGCCACAGCTAGGGATCCAGATCCAGCCCAAAGGTTGCAACACTCACACTCACCTGACTTGCAGCACACCT